>NC_140182.1:50745677-50818177 GCF_963971535.1 Notolepis coatsorum
AGAGAGAGAGAGAGAGAGAGAGAGAGAGAGAGTGCAGGTGAGAGAGAGAGAGAGAGAGAGAGAGAGCAGGTGAGAGAGTACTCTGTCGTCTACTCTAAGCCATCCTAGGTTGTCACACACACTGACGGAGAAATGCTATATATCCTCCTGAAACTCCATCTATCGTCACACATGTTGGCATCTTGTTTTGCTTTGCTGTCAGTGTGTGTCCAGCCATGTGTGGCTGCTCAAATTAAACCCAACGAACGTCCATTTGTTTCCGTGTTAATCTTTATTTCAACAGCTACACTTACATTTCCAATACAGGGGTGAGGTGGGTTCTAGGAGTAAGGTCAAGCAGTAGTCTGACCAGTTTGTTTTGTGATGTTTGTAATCTTGTTTTTAGCGCCTTTGAGGTGCTTTGTTACCATGAGGTGCAAGCATAGTTGTAACTGAGGGGTACAATTCCCTGACTGTATTGATAAGTATGGTATCATTAAACCACTACCGTCTTATGTACATTCCTACTGGCCATACAGTACACAGGTATCTAATGATGAACAGTTCCCCACAATGACTCGGTTCCACACAAAGCTATATTTAAGTATTTATTAGCAGCAAAAGGTACATAATATACTTTACTTTACTTCACTTTGGATGCGCTTATAAGGCAAAGGAATGTGCGTAGGCAAATCAATAACGAATGTCCATTCTCATATTACGCAGGAGATAATCATACAACCTGAATCTTAGGGAATTATATCTATGGTACACTAGTAATATATCGGGAGATACTGGTAGGGTCCCCCCGGTTGTAAGCCAGCAAGGGTAGAGGATCTGTCGGTAGTAGAGTCTGGGTCAACGATGATAAGGAGACTCCAAGTACAGGAGACGGTGCAATAAGATCTTGATCCACAGACGAATACAGCTGTTCTCCGTAGCATGTAGCTCCACATGGAAGAAAGCTAGCCGGCCTCAGACTTCTGAGAGGCAGACTCGACGTGGCTCCTCACAGGTTAAATCCCACACACTTGTGGGTGTCGGCGATTCTCCGCTCCATTAATTACAGGACCAAAAGCAAATATAATCCAGCCGAAAAGGGCTATGCAGTCGTCGGTAGGTTATCCAGTGTACATAATCCACACGGTCCTCGTCTAGGGCCCCTCGGGTGAAAGCGCCATGGTAAGCAGCCCAGCCTGGATAAGCACTCTAGCTGATACGAGGAAACGTTGGTGATGCTGGTCACTGTAGAACTTTAGCCGCACGATACACTATACACAAATAGACTATTACTGACTTAATAGAATAGGTCGAACTCGACGGTACAGCGTTAAACTCTGACACTTCAGTTATTAATTCGCACGCAGTCTCAATGCTCTATTTGGGGCCAAACAGGCCATACTTCACCGCACGTCGTATCGTGGGTGAGGCTTCAACTTTAGTTACTAAGTGCTTCTGTATTCACCTGCGCCGTATTTATACGCTTAGGTGAATAAACTAGTACCAGCTTTATTCCTGTCTCATATCCTTGCGGAGTACCGTTCATGTCCAGGCATGTCCCCGGCGGTGACTTTGAACCCGACATTGAAGGTATGGCCATGGCGCCTGTGGACCGCTGTCCAATAGGAGAATGAAATATTATGGTCTGTACTAGGCTAAAGGGATATTCTGTGTATATGTACAAGGAATATACAAGGGATATCAAACGATATACAAATATTATGCAATATATATCAATCAATAAATATATATATTCGGTTTAATCTGATCCTTTGTAACAGCCGCCTCCTAATTAGTCCCACCTAATTAGCTAAGCAGAGACAGATTAACCGCACTGTCCACTACTCAATGTCTGTTGTGAGGGTAGGGCAGTTCACAAAGTCATGGGGTCATGGTCGTCATCAATGGTATCGGGGAGCCTTGGCAACTCTATTAGCCTCGCCACGGGTCGGGTGTAGATCCGCCCTTGGACGAGCACTTCGGCCGCTCTGACCTTTCCGTCGGCACCGGTGATCACTTTGCTTACGCGGCCAGTCGGCCACATAGCTCGGGGTAGTGACTGGTCGATAATCATGACGACTGTTCCTTCTGTCAAATTGTCTCTCTCTTTCACCCATTTCTGGCGGGTCTGTAGAGACGGTAGATAGTGGAGTAGGAAGCTGTTCCAAAACTTGTCAGCCAATACTTGACTGTACCTCCACATTCTTCGGCCGTTTGCTTCTTCAGGCCTGTACACTGTCTGTGGTAGCGCGGGGTCCAGCCGCCCCATCAAGAGAGTGTTGGGGGTGACTGGGTCGACATCTGCTACATCACTTGAGACGTAACCGAGGGGCTTTGAGTTCAATACTCCCTCGATCTCCGTGAGGACTGTCATTAGGACTTCTTCCGCCACGGTCTGGGCCCCAAGCACGGCGTACAGGGCTGTCTTTATTGAACGTACTTCTCGTTCCCAAGTTCCGAAGTGAGGTGCATTCGGGGGATTAAACTGGAAATCAATCTGGTATGGAGCGAGGTGGGTCTTAAGTTCTGGGCCCATAGCTTGGAAGCTCTCTCTCAGCTCTCTTTCTCCGCCTTTGAAGTTTGTCCCGTGATCAGACAATAATATAGACGGTTTGCCTTTCCGCGATGTGAATCTTCGGAAGGCCATAAGGAATGAGTCTGTGCTCATGGTTGGAAGGAGTTCTATGTGCATCGCTCGGGTGGTCATGCATTTGAATACAATACCCCACCGCTTCTCGGTCCCTCTTCCTTTCTTTACATACAGCGGGCCGAAACAGTCCATACCGGTGGAGTGAAAAGGCTTGTCGCCGAGTCGGAGGCGACAGGGAGGTAGGTCAGCCATCCGGGGTATACTGGGCTGTGCTCGCCATTTACGACAGTCTAGACAAGTCCGCTGGAAACGTCGTACTGCTTCTCTCCCTTGCAGTATCCAATAACGACGTCTGATCTCCGCGAAGACTCTCTCTGCCCCGGCGTGATGCACATCCTCGTCGTATTTCTTTATGATCAGCTCTGTGACCTTGTGTCGGCTGTTTAAGACTATCGGGTACTTGACGTCATCCGGTAAGTCTGGAGCTCTCCGCAGACGACCACCCACTCTGATGAGACCATGGGCGTCGCTCTCGGGGGCTAGGTGGAGCAATCTGCTGTCTGACGGGACGGGCTTTGCTCCCTGTAGACAGTCTAGCTCATCGGGAAACGAGTCTCTCTGGGCTCGTTGTAGGAGAAGAAGTTCTGCTTCTTCGTAGTTAGCTGCAGTAATGTCAGTAGTGAGCTGAACCTCTGGGTGGTGCCACAGGAATGTCTTTAGCTGCGCACTCTCAAGGGTGAGGCAATCGTCTATGTCGGGGTCTGTGGAGACGAGTGTGGTCAATCCACAGAACATAGATTTCTTGTTCTCTGCCTCCTCTTTACTCGCTTCCCGTGGGGTGGGTGTAGGCCACTCTTCTTCCGGGAGCTTGAGGAACTCTGGCCCGTCACTGTATAGATTGTGACGGGTGAGGTCATCCAGGGACATTCCCCGGGTGATGACGTCAGCTGGGTTGTGTTTTGTGTCCACATACCTCCAGCTTGCTGCTTCTGTTAAATCTTGGATCTCTGTGACTCTGACTCCCACGAAGACCTTGTATCTACACGAATCAGACCGGATCCATGTTAGTACTGTCATGGAGTCTGACCACAAGATTGTTCTTTGCACCGGGATGGTGAGTTCACGTTGGATTAACGTGGCGAGTTGCGCTCCTGCTAGGGCTGCGCAGAGCTCTAGACGCGGGATAGATTGTTGCTTGCGTGGGGCTATTCTTGAGCGAGCCAGGATGAAAGCAGTATGTATTTCTCCTCCCTCCTCTCGGGCACGCAAGTAGGCCACCGAACCGTAGGCTACTTCGGAGGCGTCGCTGAAGACGTGCAGGTCCATCTGGCACGTCTCCGGCCTCACTGTGGGTGGGAAGTAGCTGCGGCGTATGTTGACACCTGGGAGTGAGCTGAGTTCTGTCTCCCACTCTCTCCATGTGGAGGCAAGGTGTTCGGGTATGGGGTCGTCCCAGCCCTGGTCCTTGTCCCATAACGCTCTTACAATCATCTTTGCCCTGGTGGTGTAAGGTAGAATACATCCCAACGGGTCATATTGTCTGGCGAGTGTTCTGTATACACTCCGTCTTGTGGTCGGTAGTGCAGTCGACCTTCCCTGCTCCTTGGTCAGGGGTGTGTGTTTATAATGGAGCGAGTCTGTTTTGAAGCGCCAGACTAGTCCTAATGTCATTTCTTGGGCTTCTCCTGGGATGGTCGCCATCCAGGTCTCGCTGCTTGCTGCCTTGTCCTCGGGGGAGAGGCTGCGCAATACTTGGGGGTCGCTGCTGGCCCACTGCCTGAGATCAAAGCCGCCTTTGATCAGGGAGGCGCGGAGCTTGAGTAGAAGGGCCTCGGCTTCTTCTGGCGTCGAGACGCTTTGCAGACAGTTGTCCACGTAGAAACTATTTCCTACACTTTGTCGGACCTCTTCATCAGCTGCTGGGTCCTCTGCGACGTGTTTTTGCAGTGCAAACGTAGCACAGCATGGGCTGCATGTGGTTCCGAAAGGGAGGACTTCCCATTGATAGATGGCTGGTTGCTCGTCCCCGATCCTCTCTCTCCATAGGAACCGCAGCAGGGGCTTGTCCTCCTCCACTAGTCTCACCTGCAGGAACATCCCTTTGATGTCGCCGCTGATGGCCACCTTGTCTTGGCGGAAAGCGTAGTAACACGCCTAGTAGAGAGGGGCCGAGTGTTGGGCCAGGCAAGAGCTCTTTATTCAGATTTTGTGATCCGATCTGGTAGCTGCAGTTGAACACAATACGATCCTTGCCGTTGTGGTGGACTTTGTGGTGCGGCACGTACCATGATTCGGTCGTCTGATCGGCCTCTTTAATGTCAATTTTCTTTATGTGTCCCGCTGTGATTAGCTTGTCAATCTCAGCGCGGTACACAGTCTCTTGAGCGGGGTCTCTGGCTAGGTGCCGCTCTGTGTTCAATAGATACCGCTCCGTCGCTTCTTTTGGGGCGTGGAAGGTAGGCATACCCTCTCGCCTCAGGAGTGGAGTTGCGTATCTCATCACTCCGTTGACTTTGACTCTCTTTGTCCCCCGCTCGAGGAGGGCTATAGCATAAATGTCTTCCTTGGAACGAATTTCTTTCTTTTCGTTCTTAAAGGGCATTGTCTCTAGTGTCCATAGCCTCTCGACATGCTGTAGGAGGGTGGTGTCTTCTTCTGTCACTCTGGAGTGGAGGCAGCTAGTGGCTGCTGTTCGGTTAAGGGACCTAGCGAGTTTCAAGTTTCTTTAATAGTTGTCATACAGAAGTACAGAATACTTTTGTACAAAATGCTTCTTACTGTTGCGCTCCAGAGACTGTGCATGACAAGATAAGTATGAAATAAAAACATAGTAAAAATTAGAAGAAAAAAAAAGAGGTCACAGTGTTCAGTTTAGACATATGTACAATGTTCGTAGACGTAGTTACCATACAATATACAATACTGTGCAGTGTACTAATATACAGGGGGGGCCTTGTAGTGTCCATCCTAGGCGGGTCTCGACTGCTGTAGGACAGCCTCTGGGCCCTGTGTGGACCCGGTCTATCGGGACGATGAGGTCTGCATGGTCGGAGCCTATCAGCAGGGTCGGGGTGGCACCGTCTATGAGCGGTATAGGTAGTTGACGCAGGTGCACATATTTATCCATCAGCTTGGCGATGGGGTAGGTGTACTGCGACAGGCCTATGTCTTGGCTGGTGAAAGAGTTAGTGATCCTATACCGTCTCTCTGGCTGCCCGCTTGCTGCGATAGTGAAGGAGACATTCTCGCCCTTTATCGTCTTTAGATCTCTTCTTATTGTCCGAATCGTCATCTGGTCTTCGCTCCCCCGCAGCCCCAGCTGGGCCGCAGCGGACGTGAGGAGAAGGGTCTTCTCTGACCCATCGTCAAGGACGGCGTAAGTGTCCATGACCTTGTCTTGGTAACTCAATGTTACGCGGACCACCTTTAAGAGCACCCGGGCGCCCCCGCTGCTGGCGGGGTCAATATACATAACACTTGCCTTTGTGCTGCTTGAGGGTGCAGGCTTTCTTCTGTTACTGTCGTGTAGGACATCTAAGTGGGCTCCGTCACACCGACTACACCTCTTCTTTAAGCGGCAATCGGCTGCCATGTGACTGCGCGCACATCGGTAACAGCGTCGGTTGGACTTTATCCATTGACTCACCTCGTCGGTGGTCATCTTCTTGAACGTGTCACAGTGTGACAGCCAGTGTTCCTTTTCGCAGTACGGGCACACCATCTTCCACTTCTCTTTCATCCAGGGGGTACTGTGGTTCTTGTTGCTCGGTACTGATTCTGATTGGTGCATGACGGTCACCAATCTGCGGCCATCGTTTGCTCTCCTAGGTCCCTCTCTGGAGCTTGGTGTGCTCCGCATGAACGTATCCAACCATAGGCTGTTGACTTCTCTCGCCAGGAAGTCGGCTAGGTCTAGGAGGGATGGCTCGGGACCGTTAGGATCACGGTGGTCTCTTTGCCGCCTGAAGCGCTCTTGTCGGGCGGGCGGAAGCTTCTCTAAAATCCTCTCGACATTAGAGTTTGCGTACAGTTCGTGCATACCCTTTTCCTTTTGCGCCCCCAGCATCCCTACCAGGGATTGTACCTTGATAGACAGGTCATCTAGTGAGCGATTGTCTGTGGCTGGGGGTAGACGGTCAATATTCCTTATCTCTTGTATTACGTAGTCCCATATGCGTCCATATCTTTGGTCGAGTGCTGCTAGAGCCGCGGTGTATGGGGTAGTAGAGGTGGCATATGCCAGTGCTATATTGTGCGCTCGGGGCACCTTGAGGTGCTTTAGTAGGATAGCATATTTGTACGGTTCATCAGCTACATCGGACATCATTGTCTCTAAGCACATTCGTAGCTCTGTGTACTGTGCTCTGTTCTCGTGTGTGAAGTCCGGGAACGTCGGTGTGCCAATGTACGATGCCATGGATGGCTGGCACATCGGTGAGCGTTGGAAGAGAGGCCTCCTAGGCGAGTCTCCTCTTACGTGTCTTGGTGGGCTGGTACCTGCTGGGTACCATGGCCCGCGTACCCAGGTGCTGTTCCTCGGGGCTGGTCGTGCGTCAAGCTCACCCGTGAATTGAGTCGGGGGTCTGTAGCGCAGAGCCGTGGGGGTAAAGCCTGGGCTGTACTGGACCTCCTGGTCCTGTGGAGTACTGTGCTGCTGTTGGGCTTGACTCTCCTCCTCTCCCTCTTCTTCTTCCTCTGGCAGGTCATCTAGATCCTGTAGTCGTCTATTTAGCCTCTCCGCGGTATAGACCGTTTCTTCCCTGTAGCTGGGTCTCGCTTGGACCGGTCGGGGAAGGGGTTCGGAGAGGGGTATAGGCTCTCTCTGGTGGTCGGGCTCAGGGTCGCTTGATCGGGTAGGGGAGGGTGCCCTTGACCCTTGGCTTGACGAGGCCCTGGAGCCCCGTGCGGAGGGAGGGGGGGTTGCCCTGGTAATCAGCTGCTCCATTATCTGCGCTTGTAATCGGTCGCGCTCGGCTTCGCGCTTGGTGAGAGCGAGGTCGCGCTCTGCTTCTTATTGGGCACCGGCAGCGGCGCGCTGGGCTTCGGCGGCAGCACGCTGGGCTTCGGCCCGGTCTCTTCCCATATTCTCTTCCGTCTGAAGGCGTCTAATCTCTAGACGTATACGGTCTTCGTCACTCCGTTGCTGCGCTTGAAGGCGTTCTCTTTCCATGGAAGAATGTTCGCGCTCACTAAGCGTCTGTGCTTGGAGTCGATCGCGCTCGGTTGAGGCTGCCAGGCTGGCAAGGAAGGCCTGTGCCAGCATCTTGTCCGCCTCACTGGGGGAAGACGCTGGTTGAGGTGATCCGCTCCTGGTAGTACTCGTTGGAGATCCGTTCTCCTGTGGCGAGTCAAGGAGATCCATCTCCGGGGTGCTCGTCCCTTCTTGTAGTGGGTCGAGTTCCATCCCTGGAGGGCTTTCTTTATCCTGGAGCTCTCCGGGGACTACTTCTTCGGTCTTGGCGGGGGGTAAAGTCATGTCAGGTCCCTCCTGGTCCCCACCGTGAGCTTGGTCAGTTACGTTAGAACCCACTAGGGCCTCTATTGGCGGGGTAGCCTGGTCGATAGGGTCGGACATAATTTTACTATCTACTTTTTCCGCATTTACCGTCTGTAGAAAGCTAGGTAGTATACTGGCAACGTAATCCTCTAAGTACTGAGGTGTCTGCCGTCTACGCTGCGGGCGATCTAGTTTAGGAGAACCGTTTTGTGGAGTGTTCATCATTGGCCATGTCAATATTAATACCACTATATTAATATTACGCTAATTACCCTCCGGCTCGAAGGACCAATTGTAACTGAGGGGTACAATTCCCTGACTGTATTGATAAGTATGGTATCATTAAACCACTACCGTCTTATGTACATTCCTACTGGCCATACAGTACACAGGTATCTAATGATGAACACTTCCCCACAATGACTCGGTTCCACACAAAGCTGTATTTAAGTATTTATTAGCAGCAAAAGGTACATAATATACTTTACTTTACTTCACTTTGGATGCGCTTATAAGGCAAAGGAATGTGCGTAGGCAAATCAATAACGAATGTCCATTCTCATATTACGCAGGAGATAATCATACAACCTGAATCTTAGGGAATTATATCTATGGTACACTAGTAATATATTGGGAGATACTGGTAGGGTCCCCCCGGTTGTAAGCCAGCAAGGGTAGAGGATCTGTCGGTAGTAGAGTCTGGGTCAACGATGATAAGGAGACTCCAAGTACAGGAGACGGTGCAATAAGATCTTGATCCACAGACGAATACAGCTGTTCTCCGTAGCATGTAGCTCCACATGGAAGAAAGCTAGCCGGCCTCAGACTTCTGAGAGGCAGACTCGACGTGGCTCCTCACAGGTTAAATCCCACACACTTGTGGGTGTCGGCGATTCTCCGCTCCATTAATTACAGGACCAAAAGCAAATATAATCCAGCCGAAAAGGGCTATGCAGTCGTCGGTAGGTTATCCAGTGTACATAATCCACACGGTCCTCGTCTAGGGCCCCTCGGGTGAAAGCGCCATGGTAAGCAGCCCAGCCTGGATAAGCACTCTAGCTGATACGAGGAAACGTTGGTGATGCTGGTCACTGTAGAACTTTAGCCGCACGATACACTATACACAAATAGACTATTACTGACTTAATAGAATAGGTCGAACTCGACAGTACAGCGTTAAACTCTGACACTTCAGTTATTAATTCGCACGCGGTCTCAATGCTCTATTTGGGGCCAAACAGGCCATACTTCACCGCACGTCGTATCGTGGGTGAGGCTTCAACTTTAGTTACTAAGTGCTTCTGTATTCACCTGCGCCGTATTTATACGCTTAGGTGAATAAACTAGTACCAGCTTTATTCCTGTCTCATATCCTTGCGCAGTACCGTTCATGTCCAGGCATGTCCCCGGCGGTGACTTTGAACCCGACATTGAAGGTATGGCCATGGCGCCTGTGGACCGCTGTCCAATAGGAGAATGAAATATTATGGTCTGTACTAGGCTAAAGGGATATTCCGTGTATATGTACAAGGAATATACAAGGGATATCAAACGATATACAAATATTATGCAATATATATCAATCAATAAATATATATATTCGGTTTAATCTGATCCTTCGTAACAATAGTCGTAGTACCCTTGAATGAGTGCTCCTGCCAGAGTCTTCAGGGTATTCTTGTTTACCAGAGAGGAGATCCGGTACAAGAATCTTGTTCGTTGGTACTGTGAGAGAATGAAACTCATCATCTCCTACCACCAACAAGAAGACAAAAGACGCCCCCACCCTCCATTGTATCCAAAGACCCCACACCCTCACCTCTCCTGTCCAACCACCCCAAAACACATCACCCCCCCCCCCCCCTTCACCACCCCAAGCCCCCCCCCCCCCCCCCAGAGCAGAGCAAACCACACAACTCACCATTCCAGACAAACCACCCCGAAACACATCACCCCCTCCTTCATGGACCCGAAACCCCCCCATGGAACAGACCAACCACCCACCATTCCAGTCCGACTACTCACAATGGACACACCTTTTGCTCCCCCTGTATATAATGAGACCACAATCGTTGATCGGGAGCTCAGTTTGGATACCCCCGGCCAGTGTCCACTCTGAGTCATCCAGCTGTAACTCTTTGATTCACCTGAACATGCTTTGGTGTATTAAACCCATGTTTGTTCAAGCCTACCTGACTGTCTACATTTGATTACTCCGGGAACATTTCTCCCACAGTACAATACAGTACGGCTCAATACACACAATTGTTAAGGGGATGCAGATCAGAGAAAGACTTTCGTCTTGTTTACATCAGGCCACCAGGGTCCCCCATTTTCAATTCATCATGGGATTGAAGTGTCAGACTGAACAAGCAAGAGATTAATTTATTTAGCTAAACGTTACTGTCTAGCAATTCAATTATGAATTGAAAATGGGGGACCCTGATGTAAACGAGATGAAAGTCTTTCTCTGGTCTGCACCCCCTTAACAATTGTGTGTATTGAGCCATACTGTATTGTACCCATTCTGCAATCTGTTAATAAAATGTTCAATCAATCAATAGCCTGGGACTGCATGTCTTAATATATATTTTTTATATTTGGTCTCTGACTTAACAGTATTCCAACCTCTGTGTTTTTGTCTGTCAGTTCTTATCCAATCCTAACAATCATTCTGGCAGGGACAGATATAAACCCTTCCCTCTCTCTCTCTCCCTCTCTCTGTATCCCCCCACCCCCACCCCAGTCAGTGACTAATGGAAAAGTATCTCCCTTCTATTGCTAATGACCCCCCCCCCCCCCCCCCTCCCTCGCTCTTCCTCCCTCCATCTCTCTCTCCCTCAGCCCAGCCCAGTGACGGTGCCGTGACAACACCAGGAGGCAGGAGGTCCGCCGCCGTGACAGGAAGCGCCAGGAAGATCAAGGACAACGCGGCCGACTGGCACAACCTCATCCTGAAGTGGGAGAAGCTCAACGACGAGGGCTCTGGTGTTGCCAACAGGATAGTGAACCTGGGACTCAGTAAAGCGTGAGGAACTAATCTGTGTTTGATCAACCATGAGCTCGGTCTGTAACCTGACCAGTCTGTAACCTGACCAGTCTGTAACCTGACCTGACCAGTCTGTAACCTGACCTGACCAGTCTGTAACCTGACCAGTCTGTAACCTGACCTGACCAGTCTGTAACCTGACCAGTCTGTAACCTGACCTGACCAGTCTGTAACCTGACCAGTCTGTAACCTGACCTGACCAGTCTGTAACCTGACCAGTCTGTAACCTGACCTGACCAGTCCTGACCAGTCTGTAACCTGACCTGACCAGTCTGTAACCTGACCTGACCAGTCTGTAACCTGACCTGACCAGTCTGTAACCTGACCAGTCCGTTACACAGAACCATCTGGGATGTCGTCCTTGGAAACTCTTTGGACAAAAAAATAAAAGATGTGACAGATAATTGGATCTAAACCACATCCACAGCTGCCTGTAGTTCCTCCGAAGGACGCCAATTGGTCCAAACCACAGTGGTTTGGGCACAAGCCTGACTAGATGGATTATTGAGTGATCTCTGATCTCACGAAGCCAGCTGCCGTGCAAGGTTACTCAGTCTGTAGTCTTGCATAGCCATGCCTCTCTCCAGACTATGTTAGCGCTAACATCACCCAGCTCCACTATACTGTTTCATGATAATCACATCACCCAGCTCCACTATACAGTTTCATGATAATCACATCACCCATCTCTACTGTTTCATGATAATCACATCACCCAGCTCTACTGTTTCATGATAATCACATCACCCAGCTCTACTGTTTCATGATAATCACATCACCCAGCTCTACTGTTTCATGATAATCACATCACCCATCTCTACTGTTTCATGATAATCACATCACCCAGCTCTACTGTTTCATGATAATCACATCACCCAGCTCTACTGTTTCATGATAATCACATCACCCAGCTCTACTGTTTCATGATAATCACATCACCCATGTCTACTGTTTCATGATAATCACACCACCCAGCTCTACTAAACTGTTTCATGATAATCACATCACCCAGCTCTACTGTTTCATGATAATCACATCACCCAGCTCTACTGTTTCATGATAATCACATCACCCATCTCTACTGTTTCATGATAATCACATCACCCAGCTCTACTGTTTCATGATAATCACATCACCCATGTCTACTGTTTCATGATAATCACACCACCCAGCTCTACTAAACTGTTTCATGATAATCACACCACCCATCTCTACTAAACTGTTTCATGATAATCACATCACTCAGCTCTACTATACTGTTAGTAGTCAAAGTCAGCTTTATTGTCACCTCTCGTAATGTGCAAGACATAAAAGTCTAGCATGAGCTCCAGGTGTTTCTAGGTGTGTTTCTAAAGGCCTGCGAAGATTAGGCAAATGTGTCCAAGGTCACTGACATGTGAAAAAGGTCTCTAGGCATTCCAGTGTCTCACTAGATCATGGAAGGACGATTTTCTCTGATCAGATCTTCGTGATCACAGTTAAATGAACAGACCCATGTTCCCTGCATACTCTTGGTCCATATATTGGTCCTCGTATTGAACAGGAACGTGCAACAGACCGGAAAATGCTCCGGCGGCAACTTACAGAGTCCAGAGATGACTCATATTTTCAAACAAGGTGCGCCTGAATTGCCTAGTAATAACGATCTTTAAATACTTAACGCAAAACATTTCACCTGCTTAGTTTATACAATCTAATTGTAACTAAGATATTTGCTGGAAAAAAGTTATCGCTTTTGTACATAAATCACTAGATTTTCACATTCACATTTACTGGTTGAAAGCAGATGACTGAAATGGACGTTAAATGTCTGTTCTGACAGCACTTAACTAAAAGATTCGCTGGGGGGGGGTTAACCCTTTCACTACCACACTACCAAATGGTTAACCCTTTCACAACCACACTTTCACAACCCTTTCACTAACTTTCTGTAGTGTGGTAGTGAAAGGGTTAATACATAGCTCAATTTACTTTAAAAAAAGGTTTGTGCTGCGTATTTTAGAAAATGTTGGCTGAAATGAATTTGGCAGCCACACTGACTAGGCTGCCTGCAGACGTGTGTGTAGACCGTTTTTGTTTCAGCGTCATGAGCTCAGACATCGGCTGATGCCGATTATCTCAAAATGTCAAATATGAATCAGGTGACCACTAGTGCTGAGTAAGGCTGGATTAGCCTACTTACTCCTGGAAGCCTTAAAGCCTTAAATCAGTATAATCTTATCTAAATCCTCTACACTCTATATTATCTCTGTTTATTGCACTTTTATACTTATTTGTTCACGAAAGTCCAGTTGACTTGACCTTTATTTTGAAAATGTCTGATATGTATCACAATGTTACATCCCTAGCAAATAGGTTGACCATCCTCTGTAAACCTTGGCTTGGCTCTGGATCTCCCACTTTTGTAACTCCCTGAGCTCTCTCTCTCTGAAGAGCCAGGTCACGGACTGCACTTGTCAGCTCACTGATAGCTTCCCCTGCTCCGCAACGAGAGTAGTTTCCCAACAGAGCACACAGGATTGAAAACGAAGGTTATCCTATAACCCTAGTTACATGAGTTCTTGTGAGCGTTCTGCTCTAGTGGGATTTAACCTCATGACCTATATATCACTGAAAGCTTTCGCTACATGCACCTTCACTTGTCCGGCCACGCCCATTTCCGCTTATGAATATAAGCGAGGGGCGTGACCGTGCTTCTTCCTTCCCGAGTCTTGACCTTCATTCGGAAGACAGTCAGGGGTCCTCAGTGAGTGAGGAGCAGAACGCTCACAAGAACTCATGTAACTAGGGTTATAGGATAACCTTCGTTACATTTCGTTCTTGCTTCTCATTCTGCTCTAGTGGGACACAGGAACGGAGCAGGATGCGGAGAGACCGACAAATGCACCCACTGAGGTCCCCTTACAACCATCAGAACACTGGGGAGGGTCTGGGTCCTAGTGAGGGGTGGGGGTGGGACTCTGGGTCATAATCTCCCGGTTCAGAGAAAGAGTTCGACACAATCGGCAGACGTCATAATCATGCGGGGGCATACTCTCGTGGGGTCAGGGTCGAACCCGGACTCTGCCAGTGAGTTGACTCCGCCACCGACATACCGGGGAGACAACACCCCCGAAACAGAAGGTTGCTCCCTTAACCCAGGCCGACAGGTAACAAGAGCAAGGCTAGACCTGTGCCTGGAGGACCGTGAACTACACAGGAGCACTTAGAGGGGCTGACTGCTAACAAACAGCACCTCGATGCCCCCCCCCCCCCCCCCCCCCCCCACGAGCGAGGGAGGGGCCCCTGTGGCGTCCGGTCCGCCCTGGCATTTCCCCCCTCGGGTTAACAGAATATATTGTACGAGAGGTATGAGGACTAACCATTACACCACGGTGGCAGATAAATAAAATATCCATTATATATCCATTAATGGACAAGAGAGCCGTACGTCGGCCGTCTAATGAAGTTAGATTTATACAGTACACTTTGACTGCTGAATTGACACGTTTAACTTATTCATTCTTTAATTCAGCAACATTAATGCTTCTTACTGTTACTGTTAGAGACTGTGCTAGGCGCGACAATGCTGCTGCGGCGTTGAAGTGGGAAAGCGGCAGTGAAACACAGCAGCCTCTGGCGTTGCCACCTCGGCCGCTGCCGCGGGGCGGGGCCGCGGCGTGTCACGTGGCCGTCGCGGCCAATCAGGCCAACCCCGGAAATCAAATCCGTTGCGGAAGTGATACACGCGGTCGGGGCGCCTGCTCAGCGAAGGAAGGATTTGGAGGGAGGTAGTGTGACCTTCCACGTTACACTCTCCCAGTGAGAGAGTGGCTGCGCATGTGTCGGAGGATAGCATGTGATTGTCTCCGGCCTCCCGGACCAACAGTAGGGGGGGTGCGCAACAACCAGGAAGGGAGTTTGGAATTGGCATAATGACTAACAGTGGGATGGGAGAAAAATCGGAAAAAGAGGAGGGGGAAAAAAGATAGTAAAAAAATAATAATAATAAATACTGGAAATCGCGATCAGACAATTGGAATATTCTTTTTGGGATACCCCCGATCAAAGGTAAGGACTATCTGACGTCAATTCCACCTTGATCCTACAATGATTTCATATCGATCCAGCTGATCAACGTGTGTGGTGTTCAAAACGAATGCCGTTGATGACGATCAGAGCATCAAAAAACGACCCCCCCCCCCCCCCCCTTTCATGCATTCATGATGAAACATAATACCTATTATATACCTTTGAATTGGAAATAGTAGCATGTACAGGCGAGCAACGCCAACACTTGTAGCAAAATTCACGTATTGCTCCATAGCGCACTCTGAAACTATACAATATTCACCACAGTATAACACACAAAATGAGAAAACATTTATTCTTTTTCACATGTTGAACGATGGATTGTTATTGTCAAATGAGCCATAGTATTGTCCCCATAGCTATAATATAGAATATAGATATAGCCCTGCAAACACTGCAACACACAGTGAAAATCCCTATACTTTACAGCGCTGGCACACTAAGTACAAAGATGGGAAAACAGTGTGGCAGTCAATGTGTTAAAGCAGTAGTTAACTGTAGCAAGATGGCCGCCGGTGAACTATGCTGGAGACTCCACCTTGCGCCGCCGCCATCTAGTCTTTATATATATCTATGGGAGAGACAGCTCTCCCGCTGTGAAGGAGGGGCCCTCTGATGGACAGGCGGTGGTGGTGTGAGGGGGCTGTCACCCTATCCTGCCTGGCAATATTTGGCACTACGCTAGGTTAGTAATGGTGTGATGTTTAGCGTCCATGGAAAAAAATACAAGGTAGAGCACTCTAGGTAGATAGCTACTATACACAGCACGCTAACACACAGTAGGCTACTTTCTACAACACAATATAGCTTCAAGAAAGCTGTGCTACCACTACAACACAGAGCTCGGCTCCCAAACATGTTAGCTGATTCTGCAGACAAAGGCATGGAATACAAAACAATAACGCTGCCTGGGGCCAATAGCCAGAAGGACTCCCCTAAACTGTAAATGGTAAATCCTAAATGGCCGCATTTATATAGCGCTTTTATCCAAAGCAATTTGTTTACAATTTACAGTTTACAGTTTACAATTTACTTCTTCACATTTTACCTATTCACTCACACATTCACACACCGATGGCAGAGGCAACCATGCAAGGTGCCAACCTGCATATCAGGAGCTTATTAGGGATTAAGTGTCTTGCTCAAGGACACGCTGCCCGGGAGGAGCGGGAATCGAACCGGGAACATCCGGATTGCCAGACGACTGCTCTACCTCTACCTATGCTAACATGGGGGGGGGGATGGGAACACACACAATGGAAGGCTAAAAATACAGGTTTTAAATGTTAAGAAGACTGAGGAGATGGTGTTTGACCCCAGAGATGTTGGGGACCACAGGCCTGTGGTCATCCACACACAGTCCATCTCACAGGTCTCTTCATATAAATATCTTGGGATTTTTGTCGATAACACACTAACCTGGAACACCCATGTAGATAGCCTGTGTAGCAGACTACAACAACGACTGCACTTTCTACGTCGCCTTAGAGTGCATGGTGTAGATCAAAAATGTATGTTACTTTTCTACCAATCTGTATTAGAGAGTCTCATCAGATACGGTATTACAGCTTGGTTTGGTAACCTGTCTGTACAATTAAAGTCCAAACTGGTCCGTCTGATGCAGACTGCATGGAAGATCATAGGGGTGAAAGGTCACCCATCCCTGCAGTCTATTTTTGAACAGGATAGTCTAAGCCTTAAGGCAAGCCAATAGAATAGTTTCGGACCCCTCCCATGTCTTACATGCCGAGTATGAGCTACTGCCCTCTGGGAGGAGGTTTAGAGTTCCACGCTCTAGACTAAATAGGTTTAAAAACTCCTTTATTCCGATCTCAGTTAAACTTTTAAATAGTGCCAGATAAAGGGCAACTATCGAACGGATATTTGGTTGCTATATTATCGTGTATACTATAATATTATAATATTAATATTATATTATTTGTGTATACTATTCTAATTTTGTGTTGCCAGACATCCTGCTGTGCAGGTACATACTGTATCTTTTATATTGTGTATTGTTTGGAGTCAGTTGTGCTGTGTGACGTCATGTCTGTATGTATGTTGCGACGTAGTTATCATGGGTATCTTTTTATCTACAAAGCAATTATTGGCAAACTTCCACCTTATATTACATCTTTGTTGGTCTGGAGTGCTGTCACCTACCAAACTCGTTCGAATGATCGGCTTGTGCTCAGGGTGCCTCGAGTTCGGTCTGAGCTTGGAAAATCTGCCTTCTCCTACGATGCTCCATACACATGGAATACCCTGCAAAAGACTCTAAAGCTCGGAACATTCCCGTCATTCATGGAGTTTAAAGGTATTGCACTTGACCTATGTACTGAATCATGTAATTGTTTTTAATCCATCATTGTAGTAATTGTAATTCATTGTAATTATTAACTGTTATGATATTTGTGTCCTTTGTTAACTCGTCATCACTGTAAATGAGGGAAACCTCAGTGCTTTCACGAGTATAAATAAAGGTTTGAAATGAAATGTGTCTGTGGCTGTAGTGGGTGTAAGCCCAAGAAAAATGTCCCAGCTGATGGGACAATAAAGTGACTCTTGACTCTTGACTCTTGTATATGCTAGTAATACAACTTTTATTAGCAAGCGTTATTTTGCAAGAGAGAACGCACACACACACTTTTTTTTCACATCCATGCCAAATTTCAGCTCCTAGGGCAAAATGTGTTGCCCTAGTCAGCACCTCTCTTTGAATGGTATATTGTTCTAGTCAGCACCTCTTTTTGAATGGTATGTTGCTCTAGTCAGCACCTATCTTTGAATGGTATGTTGCTCTAGTCAGCACCTCTCTTTGAATGGTATGTTGCTCTAGCCAGCACCTCTCTTTGAATATGTTGCTCTAGTCAGCACCTCTCTTTGAATGGTATGTTGCTCTAGCCAGCACCTCTCTTTGAATATGTTGCTCTAGTCAGCACCTCTCTTTGAATGGTATGTTGCTCTAGCCAGCACCTCTCTTTGGGTGTGCATACTCTTAGCTCTCTGTCTCCCAACCTACTGTATAGTTATAGAATTCTGGACTTGAATAACAAAAATAATCATGTTTGCATAAATGTGACATATTGGGTGTGTTTTGCTGTGTTGTCTGCCACTTTACCTCTCTCTCTCTATCTCCCTTACTAACTATTCTTTGCAACTTTGCATGAATTCCTTTGCATAGATTCACATAGAAATACTATATCCACAATGAAAATGTATTTAGAGAACATGGATAATAATAATAACGCCAGAGATGGCACACACACACACGTATGAGGCATGCACACATACTTACGTGATACACGTACCCACGTACATATATCTGAGACACACATGCATGCATGCTCTCATGCACACCTACATATATCTGAGACGCATTCTCTCACATGCAATATGGAGAAGGTTGGCATCCCGATAGAAGATGCAGCACATACCTGCTCGCAGGTAGATCGGTCTACATGTAAAGTATGTGCATCAGGGATATAATTATATGCACAATGTATAGTATTTTTTTTCGTAAGTATTTTTTTTATTTCCATGTCAGTTTTTAATGTATTTGTATGAGTCTTTTACATGTTTTGTATGTTCTTACAAAAAAAGAAAAAGGCAAATCTTGGACGTTGCATATTGTGATGTGGAAAGATATGTGTTGAATATTGGAGAGATTTGTGCAAAAAATATATAAAAAAAAAATAACGCCAGAGATGAAAGGAACCTGCCAAAATGGTAATAACTGTATTGGTTGGGGGGGGGCTCTGGTTAGGGGGGGCCCTCTGGTTAAGGGAGCCTTCTGGTTGGGGGAGCCCTCTGGTTGGGGGGGCCCTCAGACATTTAGTACACTTAGGCCTTGGCCCGGCATATAACTTCCAAAAAGTCTATCCTACAAACTTTTGTGTCCCTCAAAATTAATACAAATCTGGCAGAGACGTATGCATCATCAACCCTGTCCAATAAAGACACTATTGGGAAATAAGTATCTTATCTTAAATGGACAGACAGATCGAGTGGCTACCTCCTTAATCATATCTAACAACATAAATCTTCTCAGATCAGGGCTCCTGAGACTAAATCTAATAAAAAGGGGTTTCCCGGGGCCTAGTGTGTATCAAACAGTGCTGTAGTGCTATTTCTGGAAGGAGGGCAGCATGCCTACTGCCTGACTGATTATAGTGTGTGTAGACACTACAGTGCCTAAAATTGGTTTATCATTTGAAAATACGAAGAAACACAAATAAGGTTGAGAATGACTTACTTAATGTGCAACGTGACCTGTACTTGGCTGGACCGGACCCTCAAGGGCCCAGACAAACAAAGGTAAAAAACATGTTCTAAGTCTATGTTGTAACCTGAGTTCACTGGAGGTCCCATTGGTTTAATATTGGCTTCTGATGGAAATGCTTTACAAAAGTCTCCAAGCAAATCTTCCACTGTCGTCGGAAAGCAGTTTTCAAAATATTTTTTGAATCCCTCCCACAAGCCCTTGACAATAAAGAATGAAGTTATTGCCAGCAGCAGGCCATGACTTCCACAACATTGGCAGTATCTCTGAAAGAGATGGATTGTTGAGCTTTACCTTGGGCCCGGAAAGAAGAACGCTGTGGAGAAGAGCCATGTTTGGTTAGTATCCCGAGTACCAACCCTCCCCACTAAGAGTTTATTAAGAGGAGATGTTCCCTTCAATTTTGCTTGTGTTATTCAAACGGACTCTTGAGTTATTACTTACACATGAAGTGGACATGTGGTCTTAATTTAAACACTGTTTTCGAAGGAATGTGGGCTCTGCGCTGTGGTTCCACCTCAAAGCCTGTATTAATGGCGCTAATAAGATTTATTTCCAGCAAAGTGCTGGACGTGGCCAAGCCTTGGGATTACAGAGACACCTGTGAGCCTTTTTCACTCTTAGTCTCATGCCGGCCTGGATAATTCATCTCTGTTTCCCTTCCCTCATGGTGTAAGTGGTTTAGATTCACTAAAGTATCCGTTGACTCTGCTGGCACTTGTGACAGTTATGTCCCAGTTCACGGATGGAACTCGGGTTCTAAACCCAGATTACTCTGTAGAGGAAAGAAACTTGATGCACCATTCAGGTCTGGCCGGCCGCAAAACGCTTCCTTGGTCCTCCTCTCACCTCTCTCCCCATTTCAAACTGTTTAGCTGAACAAGCCCAGTGTTTCAAACTGCTCAGCTGAACACGCCCAGCGTTTCAAACTGCTCAGCTGAACACGCCCAGCGTTTCTCATTATTGCGACTTGCCCGACATTAAAGAGGGAGGCTAAACATTGGTTTCAGAGTCAGTGATTTGTGGTTTGATCAGTGTCAACTGTTCTTAGTAGTTATGGCAAGTACAATTCCGTATGTTTGAAGAATTTCCTTTAATCTCATTTTCCAGAGCTCTAACCAGGACCACATGTCCGTCCACTGGCTTGCCTCAGATTACTCAGTGTGTGCTTTTAAGATCACAGCCATTTGATGGCATTTAACAGCCCAACAGAAAAGAATGACACGCAACAGCCACACAGATCCTCTCTGGAGATCCGTTCAGTGAGCTACTACCACAGTGGTCCGTCTGCCCGTTTCTGAGGGCCGTTCAGGACTCCGCTTTGCTTTACGAGAGTGACCCCACCTCTGCTGTGATTTAAAACACATTACACACAGCGTTAGCTGGCTGGGTCACAGAAAGGGCCCGCTCTGATGTTCTTCTCTGCGGGAAGGCCCTCGTGTGACCTGGGTGACACAGAGCCTATGTGTGCAATCATTACTCCATTCATGTGCGAGAGAGACACACATGTGAGATATCATGAGGCTGGTTGACGTGTGATTAATAGCTTCCACAGGTTTCCACCCACGATGCAGCCCTGTACAGCTGCCTGCAGAGAGGACCAGGGAACATCCTACTGATATGATATCAGACAGTAGAGGACCAGGGAACATCCTACTGATATGATATCAGACAATAGAGGACCAGGGAACATCCTACTGATATGATATCAGACAATAGAGGACCAGGGAACATCCTACTGATATGATATCAGACAATAGAGGACCAGGGAACATCCTACTGATATGATATCAGACAGTAGAGGACCAGGGAACATCCTACTGATATGATATCAGACAGTAGAGGACCAGGGAACATCCTACTGATATGATATCAGACAGTAGAGGACCAGGGAACATCCTACTGATATGATATCAGACAGTAGAGGACCAGGGAACATCCTACTGATATGATATCAGACAGTAGAGGACCAAGGAACATCCTACTGATATGATATCAGACAGTAGAGGACCAGGGAACATATACTGATATGATATCTGTACAGCTGCCTGCAGAGAGGACCAGGGAACATCCTACGGATGTGATATCAGAGAATCTTCTTCCGAGCGGCATCACTGTCCATCTCTATATATTTATGTTTCTTTAAACGTAAAGTAGAAATTGTGGCTAGGAATTCCTACGGCATGTGATTACAGGCAGTAATAGAATATAAGGGCACGGTATCTGTGATTGCAAGGCAGTTAGATAACCACCAGATGGCAGGATAACACAGATTCAGATCAACGGTCATAAACCACTCCTAGTAAAGTCTGGCATAATTGAATAGTGATTTGCAGCGTATGATGAAAAGTATGTCTTTCTTAAGGTGCTGTGGCTGTTTGTTTTTTCAGAATCGTTGCGTAAACAGTAGGCCGCCAATGTTTTTACGTGGTTCTTTTTTTAACAGGAGCAGATTGCAGACAACTTCTCCAGGGAATGATTAAGTTACTGTGTCGATGTATTGCCAATCAAAATGTTGTTATCCAATCCTCGTCGGGGCTTCCAGTTTCTTTTCCGTCTCTAATAGATGTGCCGGTGTTGTGCCGAGAAAGGACTGCCTGCCGAAATCTTACTGCCCCCACGTTAACGTGGTATTGATTGTACGGTATGTAGGGCCTACAGTTTCATATTAATGTACTTATATTTATATACAGGTAAGGTAAGGTATTGGGAAATGTCCGCCAGTCACTCGAGTTATTGATTGTACGGTGTGTGTACCACAGTTGCATATTAATGTACCGTTTCATATTAATGTAGGCCCTACTTATATATAGGTATTTATATACAGGTAATGTAAACAAAGCGGATGAGTTCAGAGAGATATTGGCACAATGCGAGGTCAACAAATGTATTTATTATATACACACCACATTTATCATTGTCTCTTTGCATATCGTTATACGTGGGGGCAGTAAGATTTCGGCAGGCAGTCCTTTCTCGGCACAAAAACTCAAGCCAAACTCCTGTAGGGATCATTTAGACACTCCTCCTCCTATTAGACGGCAAATATTATCAGTTTAGCCAATTGATGAAAGCCATTTGTGCGTCCTATGCGATCCCTCCAGAGGGTGGCCATCTGCTCTGGGCTCCTCCGAGGTGAAAAACCGTCAGGGTTTAATGTGGTTGTGGATGTTTCCCCCGAGTAGGAGTTAGTGGTAGACTAATTACACAGTGGGCGCAGAGCCTGAGCAGCTCACCGATGCCAGAGCAGTGTGTGACTGTGTGTCATTAGTATTGGAAAATGCATTCGCCACAAAAGGGCTGCGGTCACTCTGGGCCATTAAAACATGAAAGAACATACCCCACTCTTCTGGGGGAGGAATTTGCGAGACATAAACAGCCTGTAAAATGGAAAACTACATCTGTGTCCATTTGTTTTGCTGAAAGACAGCCACATTTGGTAATCCTTACTGAAATTCTTTCCAATAACAGAGAGCGGTCCAAAGAAAGAAAAAAAGCAACGTCTCACCACCCATCTGGTTTCAATGCGGTATAGTAGTGGTTTTGTGCGTAGGATGTCTTACGCAGTGGGATAGTGAGAATTGCGAAGAGTTCAGAGCGTTGTTGAGGCCTTTACTAAATGTTCACATAGGGCCCATCATCCCTGTGACATCGCTTTTTCTCTGCTGAAACCAGATCGTCCCCCGAGTTCACATGTTTGGTGTTGATCTGAGTCTATAGAGGAGTGTCTGGCCTAAGCAGCATGAGGTCTGAACACTACGGGAGACTGCAATTCGAAACTGGCCCCTGTAAATGTCCTAACCCAACCCCCTGCAATGTACAGTAAATTACCAAGTATGGTTTAGTCAATATTCCAATGTACAGTTTTGCTTGTACAGTTGTACAGTGTCCCCCACCCACGCCTCCTACCCAACCCACCCACCCAACCACCTCCAATGTACAGTCCCCCCGCCCCCCCTATATGTGAGCCTATAATCCAATACAGACTGTAAACAAGCTGATTGCAACACTGTTTGCCGCAATGGATGCACTGATATCAATTAGAATTTTGTCTGATGAATGATACATTTTCTGTTATGGCTGATGCTATTTACAGATATCAACATGTTTTGGTCTGTATACAAACCTTTTCCCCACTGTAATCCCATTTTGATTCTTTATGCAGTCTAATTCAATGTTGACCCCCACCATGTGAAAATAGTTGATAGATTGATAATTATACACTATAAGCAGGGAAATTCAGTTTATTCAGTTCAGAGCCACTAATTTAAGAGTCAAATCCACTTTTTATTGGAGCCCAAAAGGCCGCTCCACAGAGTGGGGCCTGTCCACCAATTGAATGTTAATTTAATCCACAACAGACAACACAAGACAGAATCACCTTCCCAGAAAACGGTGAAGTCTTTCTTTTGATGTCGAGGACGGGGTGTAAAAAGATCAGCAAAAAGGCAGCTCTGAATATTTGATGAGATAACCCTCTCCCTCATTAGGCCGAGGTCTGGGCTGAAACATCTTTTCATTTTACCTTCGTAAACAGCTTAATCTATACCTCTTTCATCTGCTCCTTCGCTGTGTTTTCCCATAGCTTTGATCCCTGGGTTGAGTGTTTGGGTGTGATTGCACCTTTGTGCTCTAGATTGTCTGTGTGTTAATACCATAGAATTATAATGGTTAATGCAGATTTCCCTGATAAGGTGTTTCTGAAACCCCCAAGGCAAATTAATGCAGGGTACAAGTGCCATTTGACCCTTGACATGTCTTGAGGGCACGATGATAGGCTACACCCTTTTCCCCACCTCTCGGTTGCCGGGGGAATCTAGCCGTTCAGACAGGGAGGCATGCGGGGTCACTGGGCCGTTGTAGTGTAAATAGAATACAAATAGGAAATTGCTATCATCAACGAGCCAATACTGCATATTGGTGGTTATGTTCCACTGTGTATGTGTCAACCTGCAGAGGGCAGTCTTGTCTGAAAAATGAGCAGTTGTGAAACTGTTACTGAACAGAATGCAGGAAGGAAGATGTATGAATGCCTAACAAGGTAATACAATATGTGAGTAACATTAATTAAATAAATTTATTGTACATTACTCTTGATCCAATTCACCTGTATCAACGGAAGTGAGGAAATGCAATAATGACCATCCCCCATCCCAGACAGACCTACCACTAGCAGCAGTTTTAGATATTTTAGTTTCCAGTGTAGCATGTTTCCAACAATTATACTACTGTATTTCGATATAGCCCACACCTCATTAGGAGTTCAAACCGTGACAGACCCGCCTGCTCCAGCCACACGGTTGGTCAGCATTTAGGTTGAGTGATTCCACCTGACCTCAGCGAGCCACAGTGCTGCCCTCGGCGCTCAAGCTATCCTCGCTGACAGACGGGTTCCCTTCCGGGGCTGCCGAGGACCGGTGCTGACCTGCTGCCAGTCCGCCGGAGGAGAGGAAACAAGGCAGGAGGAGAGGAGAGTAGTTTGGACCAGGTTGAGGAGAAAGCGGTGGGGAGGAGAGAGGAGCCTCTGCTAGCTTGCGCCCATGCACACACACACACACACACACACACACACACACACACACACACACACACACACACACACACACACACACACACACACACACACACACACACACACACACACACACACACACACACACACACACACACACACACACACACACACACACACACACACACACACACACACACACACACACACACACAGCCATCCAGCAGAGGCAGTCTGAGGTTTTGTTCCTCCCACGGATCTCCAGTGAGTCAAAAGGGTACAGCGCTGGGGTTTTAACGATGCTCTGCAAACCGAGGATGTAATAACACATTTACAGTGTGGTTGAGATATGAGACGTAAATCTGTCATGTGACACATTCGTACCGCAACACTGTCACTTAATTAATATGTAGTTATGTTTAAACCTATAATACATTTTCATCAAATTGTGCACTTTTAAAAATTTCAAATACATTTAGTTATGAGATTAAAGGCTCGGTCAGTGGTCCAAATTCAAACAAGTGGATAATCCCGCTGCTAAAATTAACAAATAAGAATGGAATGTTTTCATTCTCCAGTTGATTAACTGAGCTGCAAGGATTAATACTAGAAAAACAGTTTTTTTTGTATATCCCCAGACTCAGACAAGATGACAGATACCAATTTCTCACAAATGGAAGCAGACCAGCTAGCCAAAAACACCTCTCCCAGGGTTTTAAGCTAGGCTAGCGGTCCAGATCCGCTTCCATTCATTTGTGCTAAGCTAGGCTAGTTTGCAGCCGGATAGCTTTCTACTGAACGCACAGAGAGGAAATTGGAAATGTATCTTATTGTCTGACTCTGGAGAAGAGGGTAAGCACATCCCACAATGTTGGCTTGTTCCTTTAAAAAAATCATGAGGCTAAAACAATAAAGGTTCAAAAACGAATTCCCACTGTGATCCTCATTTAAATGACAGGGGCAGGTTTACTCTGAGATGTTACACAACATCCACCCCATACATTACCTTCAGCTTGAAAGACACCAGATTGTTTTAATCATTTAATCTGATGTTTACCTTGCAAATCTAATTTATTCCATTCCCAGGTGCCCTGATATGCAAATGTGCATTTTCCAGATAGGTCTTTACATCTGTATTCTGTATACATGTATTATGTATTCTGTATACCCCTACATTGGCTATGCTGCACCACCTCTTACGTGTGGAAAGTAGTTTGGAGCATTGTTATGAATGATTCTGTGAACCAGGCACAATTTGTTTTGCATGACCTTTGCTTCGACAGGGAGCCACTTGTTGCAGCAGCTCCTGTCCACATGTGCGCAGGGGCCCAGTTGCAAAACAAGCCTGATTCATTCCTTTTTGTCTATTTGTCATTCCAGTAGTTTAGGTCATCCACTATCCCGTGACCAACTGGCATAATCAAAGGGACACTGTTCAAGCCAGCATTTTCAGTGTATCTGCATCAATAAAAGTCGCTTTCCTGGCTAAGAATTTGGTGCAAGCATTCACCTTGCCCAAGACTTTAAGTATCATTATCTCACCACGTAAGTGAACCTTCAATGAGCAGCCTAAATTATGGAGTTCTTAGCTGCTAGATGAGTTATGTTTAATTCTATCCAAATGTCCCCAGCTCTACTAAGCCTGGGTTTTTAACCCACAGAGTATGGCTTCAGTCTTGTGTAAGTGCAAGGAAAATTTGTTGTCTGTGAAGTGTGAACCAATTTACTCACATTACTAAGCTCCCTGCTAAGTGTGTTCTCCAATACATGCTTGTCTTTATGCGAGACAAATAAGGGGAAATCATCAGCATAGAGGAAGAGTTGGTAGGATAAATAGGCAACCTTCAAGTCATGAATGTATATAGTAGAAACAGTAAGGATCCAAACACATTGCCCTGTGGAATACCACACATAATGGCCTTGGGGCAGGAGAGTGTGCCACTTACTTCCACTAACTGTTCTCTGTCCATCAATTAAGACCTGATCCAGTCAAGAGCTTTGTTGTCTAGCCCGATAGCCTCCATCTTATATAGTAGGTGACCATGATCTGCTGTGTCGAAGCCTTTTGTATGCCCAGTAGGACCATTCCACACTGTCTGTTGTTAAAATAACTTCTAGGCTGTGTGACATATTCTAAAGTTAGGCTATTGCTTTGAAATGCTCCACCTCTGATCCAACTTCACTGTCCAGATGTTTGCAATAATGATGTGTAGCTGAAATTAGCTTACAGACCAGACGGATAATAATGGGAGATGGGAGAAGCCAGAGGAGAGAAGAGGATTGCTATGTTATTTGGAGGCTCGCTATCAGCACCAGGCAGTATGGAGGAGCTAATTTAGCCCAGAATTCTGTGCTGCAGATCAAACAGAAAATGGTGGAGAAGGAATTAATGATTGATATGCCATCTGTTAGTGGCGGTGTTCCGAATATCAATACGTTTCCCCCAGGATGTTTAACCACCTGATACCTTTGTGCTGGACCTACCCCTAGGAAGTGGCTCTGTGTCAGCCAGCTCAAGTGTTTTTGATCGGACTCCATGGTGCTGATCTGATATTCACCGCTCTGGCAGGGCAGAGGTCCGCAGGGCCCTCCCCACGGTGAAGTGCCCCGATATATCTGCTCCGTGTCTGGTGGCTGCCGTGTAGATCCCACCCTGGGCAGGGCCTCCATTCATGCTGCAGCACGGAGGATGTTATGGATACGGCCTTGACAGCCTCCTTTAACCCTGGGGCCTGCAGTGGGACAGGAAGCAGTTGGCCCTTGGTACGGGTGAAGTGGTGCCTGGGACTTTCCCACACGCCTCAGGATCCTCCCCAGCCAGCCTGGTCTGCTGCTGGAGCGTGTGTCTGCACCACTTCACGCCAAGGGAGGAAGGGGGGGGGGCGACACACACAGACGTACCGTAGAAGAAGTTGGAGCAAACTTTTCAGAGGGGATTCATTGCCCCTCAGCCGAGAGAACAGCATAAATTATTTGCACTGGCAGATGTTCACAGACCCAAATATGCATGAATTTGTGGAGCTGGCAGCCTTCCCTCAGCCAAACGTACTGGTTTTCATGATGCGTGCAGGAGCAGTTGTTATTCTGGCTGTTTTACAGAGAGCATTAATCTGAGCTGTCAGCACCACCAACCGCTTTGGTGGAAATTATTTCACTCCTTAATAAGGGAACTCGGGTATACCGTGTTACATGTGGTGGTAAGGGCAACATTCTTGGTGGGTCTGTCATCGTGTAGCTATTCTCCAACAGTAGGCCCTCTGTATGTGGCCTGTAGCGCACACTGTACGCCTGAGATGAAAAGAATATGTTAACTATAGATGCTAAAGGGAACCACTAGCTCTCACATCCACACTGCCGCTGGAGCAGACAGGGAACATGTCGCTGGGAAGTGTGAGAAATCCAATATCTTGATTTGTCTCTGAATGCGACGTGAACTGTTTAACTGAGCCTGGAAGTTCTGTTTTGTATGCAGGATTTTTTTCCTTTCGGCTTTAATCATAGCCTTCTCCATCTTGGCCTGTGTGTGTTTTGTGAAACTGTTGCCAACCGAAGATACGCAAGTTGGAATTGTGAAAAAACACAATATGATGGTAATGGAAAACAGATCATGAAAAAGACTTGGTTCTATGACCTCTATGGTCAGTGATCTTCCCTAAGCGGTGATTATACTGCGTGGGATCGCCAACCTGCAACAAGCAGCAATTTGCAATGTTTTTCCGAGGAGCTATACGTGTGCAATCATGCACTAAAAACGTGACACACCTCACAGTCAACACTTCTCCGTAAAGGCTAATGATGAGCTTTCGCGAGGCAGGTGTGTCGATCACATGGCGTCAGATTTCTTTTCGGGGGGGACGGGGGACGGGGACGGATGACAAATGTCACTCGGATGTGTGTTCACAACAAAAAAGACATTACATAATCAAGCTATCATCAGCGCTCCATGACGCAATTATAATGATAGGAGGAGGCAGACAACCTGTAACTGTCACGCTCGGTCTCACTGCAGAGGGAGGAATGACTTAGAGTGGTTTCTGCAGGAGGGCCTTGGCAGACTGCCACAGAGTGTGTTCCCCCTGAGGGCCCTTACTCATGAATCAGAGAAAATGGGAATTACACATATTAAAGAGGGTAAACGTCAGTAATCACAGCACTGGGAGACTGCTCAAGGACTCATCAGGCCCACTGACGCTGATTTTAGAGACACTCGTTTCCAGAAGCCACCTCGTTTAGCAGCTGACTGCACTCCGGTGACGCGCAAAATTACACGCGCTAGGTGTCGACGTACTGTATGGGATTCACCCTCGGTATATATCTAGTACGCTTTAGGCATCGACATACTGTATGGGATTCACCCTCAGTATATATCTAGTACGCTTTAGGCATCGACATACTGTATGGGATTCACCCTCAGTATATATCTAGTACGCTTTAGGCATCGACGTATGGGATTCACCCTCAGTATATATCCAGTACGCTTTAGGCATCGACGTATGGGATTCACCCTCAGTATATATCCAGTACGCTTTAGGCATCGACATATGGGATTCACCCTCAGTATATATCTAGTACGCTTTAGGCATCGATGTATGGGATTCACCCTCAGTATATATCCAGTACGCTTTAGGCATCGACATATGGGATTCACCCTCAGTATATATCTAGTACGCTTTAGGCATCGACGTATGGGATTCACCCTCAGTATATATCTAGTACGCTTTAGGCATCGACGTATGGGATTCACCCTCAGTATATATCCAGTACGCTTTAGGCATCGACGTATGGGATTCACCCTCAGTATATATCTAGTACGCTTTAGGCATCGACGTATGGGATTCACCCTCAGTATATATCCAGTACGCTTTAGGCATCGATGTATGGGATTCACCCTCGGTATATCCAATGCAGTGTCCCTTCAGACGACTGTTTCATCGTGTCCACATGGTAATCGACTGACAGTATGTTTGTACTGGCGGGGGTTGTGGTCACGCGCCATTCGACCTTTGACCTCTACGAGCCACGTGGCCAGGTCGTAACGTGTCGCGTCCCCTATTGTGTCCTGTCTATTGACATTTCCAGCACGGGACCGCCTTGTGTTTCCAGACAGAGAAGGTTAGGTAATCTTGCTATGGAACCGCTTGTTTGTTTGTGTGTTAGTTTGTTTGTTTGTTTGTTTGTTTATTTGTTTGTTTGTTTGTCTGGCCAGCAGAGGTCACCCAGCGGTAGGTTTGTTTGTCTGGCAAGTTGAGTCCGGTGCACAGAGGAGTCAGCCGGTGAGGGAGGGAATGACAGAGGTGGAAACACTCGTAAGTCATCCCTCCCTGTGTGTTCCTCCTCCGGTGGAGATGCCAGACCATCAGGCCCTTCACCAAGAGACCCAGATAAGAGGTCTGGAGTCGCTCCACATGACTTAGTGCTGCCGGGCCTCTGACAGAGAACAGCCCTCCGGGGGAACTCAGCCACCCATAAATATTTAGGCACCATAGAGCTTTATGGAGTTTGTTGTAAAAGGATTTATAGCGGACTGCAAGGCTGTGCACCAGTGTCAGAGAGCAGTCAGTGTTTAGAGCATGGCATCATACGTGGGGTCCTCCCACAGCTCCAGGCCAGACAGAGGGAGAATGAACCAAATAAGCACTTCAGCGCTAGGAATGCTAACAGCACATCTCTCCAAAAACAGGTTCCACAAAACAGGTGTGAGCTGAAGCTTCTTCTAACCCTCTTAGTTCAAAAATTATAATTGCTTGCAGAGAGGACTCACAAACAGAGGCCTTATATGGACACGTTTTTGAAATCTCCGCTTTATGCTCCTCGAGCGTTTGATACAATTATGTATCCTCTATAAAACTAAAAGTAAAAGGCGGCTATAGAGTTGTCTTGCTTGTAATGGATGTGCCCGGTGTCAAGGGGAGACTTCTCTTTGAACTGGTTTACCATAAAAGACAATCCAACGTTGGAGAGCTGTTCAAGTGCTCCTCAGTGTTTTAATGGTCTCCGCCTGGAACGCGTTGCTCCGCTGTGTTCCATTAAACACACCGCATAAACATAGGCACTGCCTTACCATCAGTAGCCCAAATACTCTGTCAGTTTATATAGACAGGTATAGAAGTGAAACATCTTCCTGGATAGTCAATGGAAGGGCGGTAGCTTCTCTTTGGTCGCTGTCCACTGTGTTACTCTGCTCTCTGGACCTCTTGTTTCAGCTCTAAGACAAATCACTTGTAGTAGCAGGGCCGTCTCTCAGCAGCCTCTTCCTCCTCCACACCTCCCTCACCAAAGGTCTCCTCATCAATGTTGCATGAGGTGTTTTCTGCATCCCTCTCATCTCTGTCCTCCACCCCAGGTTGTATCATCCCTTCCCTTTCATCCTTCTCCTCTGGGGGCGGCCGGACTCCTCCGCCCACCATCCGCCTGCCTGCCGCCCCCCACCACCGCCGCCCTACCCCCGCTATCTGTCCATCCTCCCCTGCCTCCCTGCCTTCTCCCCCTGCTGGGTCACAGGCTGCTTTGTCCCAGATCGCTCGAGGATCAGGATTCCTCATTATCCTGTTAACTGTACATTTATCTGACAAGGCAGAGGAGAGAGAGCGAGCGACCTCCAGCATCATTAAGGCAGAGGAGAGAAAGAGCGACCTCCAGCATCATTAAGCTTTAATGGACAGCCCAGAAATGAGGGACGAAGGCATAAAAGCAGAAGCCGAACCAGATTCTCTCCCTTTAATGTCTGTGATCGTCCCTGACAGGATTATTAATCAGGAACTAAAGGAATTTCAAACCTTTGCTCTCGGCTTCCTCACTTAGAGTCTTTAGCTAGCGCCATTACATAGCAAGCCAGGGTCAGGAGGTCTGCGGCTAATTGGTTCTACAGGGTTTTGAATAACAATGAGCCGAGCCCAATTACTGAACTACAGAGAGGCGGAGATGAGAGGAGAGGGGGTGGGGGGGGACCCAGTGGAGCGGGCGCACAGTGGATGGAGGGAGGCGGAGGAGGAGCTGGGGGAGGTTGTTTCATGGCTGCTGTCTCTCTCCTCAGAGTTGGGATATTAATGAGATCAGTAAATGAAGGCTGGCAGAGACGTGGATGTGAGAACAGGCGCCCTGCCCCTACAGGACAGCAGCGGCGCCTCATTCTCTATTCCATTTGACTCCCAGATTCACGCGCAGCACGCTCGCCGCCTTCTCTTTTTTTCTGTCCCAGATTTTCTTCCCTCTTTTGTATCTCATGTTCATTTATTAGTGATGTGTTTTTCTTTCTCTCTCGCCTCCGACATGGGGGATCTGGAATCTGCGCTTCTTTGATAGCAGCCCAGTATCCCGAATCTGCCTCATGGCGTCTTTTAATGCCGTCTTCGGGGGTTCCTATTCAGCGGGGCGCTGAATACAGTCAGTCCCAGCGGTCTAGCCGCGGCCCCGGCCCGCTAATCTGTACACACTGTAAGCCATCGCCACTACTGATCGTCCCTTGTTTTGGTGACCCCTGGTGTTTTGGTGGACGTCCAGGCGTTTTTTTCTTATTTATCCACCATTACATTCTGCTGCATACAGAGTGGGTGGATTAGGCTGCAATGATCTGCTCAACATCTCTCCAGCTCCACAGAGCCATGGCAGAGTCCCTTTGCCCCGATATTGCTGATGAAACATAACTGGTTTGGATGAAAGCATTAGCAGATTTAGAGAGCTAATTTGTTCTGGCGTGCACAGGGCTTTTCAGAACTGGCGAACGGATTTAATTTTTTCCAACGGGTTCTCACTCTATTCTTTTTTTTTGCCCTTGAAGCATCTCGTCAACGTTGAGCTGTAGGACTTTTAAATTGATCTCTGCTCAAATAATCTCTCTCAAATTCATGAATTCACATCGAAGCAATCCCCTCTTCTGGGTATTCATCATTTTCAATAAGCCCCAGTGAAGCTGTCATTACGCTTCAACCTCCTCGTCCCACTCTCTAAACTGCTGTTCAAGGGCCGCAAATTGGAAATGTGATTTAAATATCGCCTGAAATGGATAGTTCATATTCACCTAAGCCCCGTGCCAGGCTCTGTCAGGCTGCGAAAGCTGAGGACGTCGAGCGATGATCACTGTACTTCTAGCGCCACGAGCGGAAGCCATTAATTGCTGATAGTAAAGGGTTTAGCTCTGACCTTTTCCAGATCATGAGGCAAACACATTTTCTCTGCAGAGCTCATCTGTTTGATGCCTTTCGTAACTTGTTCTTCATGGCTGGATTTTCCCATCTGGAGATGAAGAGGATCCTCATTGCTTACACTTTTAATCGGCTGCAGAGCGGCGACGCACTCAAGCTGGAGTGGGAGAAGGAGATAAATGCCTTCTTAACTCTATACCGCAAACCACTGCAAATCCATCATTTGGATTCCTCTTCATTCTTCAATTGTGTAGGCCTAAACCCCAATCCGGGATTTCTTTTTCACTAGCTTCAGTATATCAATTATGGTTAGGCCTATATACACATAATCTTGACAGGCAGGAATTGTAATCTCTTTGCGACATTAAGATCTCACCGTAGCTCCAGATATAGGTCAGTTTCACCCCCATGCAGTGTTTAGGCTAAATAATGCAAGATTGTAAGCAAAGCGTTTCCAGTGTCAGTGTTTATGGTTACTGTCACTTACTGTCAGTTAGCAGCTCAGCCAACGCAGTGAAATAAACAACAACAACAAAGTGGGAAGGCGAGACCACAGATAGAACTGCCACTCTGTTCTTATCCCTGATTGGATCGTTAATGATCAACATGTAAACCTTTTCTCTGTATATCGGTATTAGTGTGTTGTTTTTGCTAATGTTATTGTAATATAATACTGCACAGCCTACCAGTCGGTTTACAACATTCTTCTGAAGATCTCCTGCTAATCAATAAAGGATTAGAATATACAGTGACATCCATTGATCTGTGTCACATGGCTTTGTGAAAGGCTCTCATGATAAATATGCTTCTACAACTCCTCCAAGGTACACTTAGATCTCTGGATTACCTATTGAATCTCATCATTAAAAAAAAAGTATGGAATTGACCTATCTCAAGGCCCGCCCAATCACAACTGTTGGGCCTTCCATTCCAAAACAATGCTTTGAGCCAGTAATGTATTCTTGAAATCTTGAATCTGCATATTTGCCTACTGTAACAGAGTTGCAGCTGTGGTCTCAGAAGAGTTTATGATTATTTCACATTTATTTTGTCTCCCTAATTACCTAATTAATTCCGTTGTTTTGATTGTGGTGTTTACCATTTGCTTTGTGGAGGCGTAATCCCGTTCTATTTGTCTGTTTGAAAAGGGGAGCAGTCTCACTGAATTATTCATGCTCCGCTCCAGCGACAGCACAGCCGTTTAAATGATGAAGGCATTCGTGAAATCCTCCCCCCTCTTCTCGCTTCACTCTTCTTTCTCCGTGACGGCCCGAGGCAGTGGAAGTGGGATGATAGGAAGGGAGAGGATTTCACGAGGCTCACAAGCGCACCTCAAATGAGGCGAGGGGAAAACATGTCCCTCTAATGTGTCTGCTGGGGCTGGGAGAGGGTCTGACTCAAAGCCATGTCTAATCTGACACCATAATGTGACCTTTCATCTCCACTTCTCACAGGAAACAGTGCTCCGCCCTGCACAGTGTACATGTCACCCTGTGTGTGTGTGTGTTTGTTTGTTCGTGCATGTATGTGTGTGTATGAATGTGTGCATATGCACGTGCGTGGGCATACATGTGTGCTTATATGTATGTTTGTGTATATGCTTTGTGTGTGTGCGTGTGTGTGTATGTGCGTGTGTGTGTGTGTGCATGCGTGTGTGTGTGTGTGTGTGTGTGTGTGTGTGTGTGTGTGTGTGTGTGTGTCGCTGCCTGGGCCCAGGGCCTGCTGAGCAGGAATGTGGACACTTGAGTCGACACAGGCCCTCTGGAGTGCTGCTGATGTGTCAAAACGTTGTCCTGTGATTGGATATCAGCGCGTCATGTGGTCGCTAGGTGTCCACTTCACACCTTCAGCTGTGGCTCTTCAGACTAGGGGCGTAGGATATTGAGGGCACTGGCTTAGAAACAGCAGTCAGCGAAACCTGCCGGACCTTTCGTGCCACGGAGAGTTACCAACACAGTGGAGACACAACCCACGGCCGCGTGTATGCCTTCGACGACGGAAATGCATTTCCGCGTTCGAGTTTTGCGCTCTGATTGGCCAGGTCATGTGACATGTGCGCCAATCGTGGGACAGCAAGTTCTGCGCCTATTTCCGGGTCTAACAGCCTGCAAACTACCTGGCGTTCTATCGCCATGCTCTAAGACAAACTCTAACCTTAACCAACTTCGAAAGAGTGCCTAAGCTTAACCGTCGGAATCAGGGCAGGCGTTCTATCGCCATGCTCTAAGACAAACTCTAACCTTAACCTACTTCTAAAGAGCGCCTAAGCTTAACCATTGTAGAAACTTGCGGTCCCACGATTGGGCGTACATGTCACATGACCAGAAATGACCTGGCCAATCAGAGACGCGGAAATGCAGTTATGTTGTAGAAGGCATTCAGGCCCCCCGGCCCTGCCACTCACTGCCCCCGGCCCCGGCTCTCACCCCCCCCCCCGGCCCTGCCACTCACCCCCTATCTGTGTCACAACCCCCGTCCTGCCACTCACCCCCTCTCGGTGTGTCCCTTAGGTGTTCTGTTCTCAGGGACGGGGGGGAGGTCTCTGGGGATTGGCTGTTTGTAGTGTTTACTGCCCAACCCTTAAGGCATTACAGGCACTTTCATCAGCGCTCGTCAGAGAACTGCTGTACACACCAACCCCTCGTCTTTGTTCCTTTTAATGTCCTCTCTCTCTTTCTCTCTCTCTCTCTCTCTCTCTCTCTCTCTCTCTCTCTCTCTCTCTCTCTCTCTCTCTCTCTCTCTCTCTCTCTCTCTCTCCCCGCTGTGTGTGTTTTTTTCTTCTTCTTGTACATTTACTATGTGTGACAAGTGCACGTCCCAGGCCTCAATGCCGTCACTTAACGTGGCTGTTAGGGACAGATTGTCATCTTCTCACTGCGGGGGCTGGTTCCCATTCTACTCTCATTAACGTAAACATCATCCCATATGAACCGTATGACATCATCTGCCCCCCCCCCCTCCCCCCCGGGACGGAGTCCCCTCCGCCTCATCACCACCAACAACACCACCGCTAGCTTCTGTCTGTACCTCTGTTTCTTTTGATGGTAGTGGGCTTGACTTGATGGCCTCCCCGACTCCCCGCTCAGACAAAGCCTGAAGCGTTTGTATGATTTTATTAAAATTCCTTTTTTAATGTGTTGTTTTCTGGGCTGGCGTGTGTATTCTGCATTGTATTTGATCTGCCCTAAACATACATGTTTAATCTCAGCTGCAGGCTGTGTGAGAGAGGGAGTGTCACCGTGTCTGCGTTTAGGCAGGAGGCTGTAGGCCTGGCTTTCTTTAACAGCCTTACAAGTCCCTCAGAGGGCCTGCGGGGGGCAGCATACAAAGACACTGCTCTACGTCCTAGCTCCTTCCACCTGCACCAACAACACCACCACAAACACCACCAACAACACCGCGTCCCACATATTGAGAGGATGTCCCTCTTTTCGAAGCAAAAAAGCTAAAAGCCCCTCCCTACAGTAAACGTAGCAACCCGCCTCTTGTCCACACACATTGCTCTGCTCGTGACGCTACCTCATATCGCAGATCTGATTGGTTAGGTAGTAATTTAGCGCTCTGCTCGTGAGAGTCGTGACTCACTTCCTATATTTGGTCCGCGTTTGGTCCGATGAAGCGAACCGAGACCTACGTTTTCAGGCGGACCAGAGTTTGCGTGCTTGGTCCGCACCAGAGTTCGACAGAGCATTCACACCACCCCAAAAAAACCGGACTATCCGAGAAAACGAACTCTGGTCCGATAGTCCGGACCAAACAGCTCTGGTGTGAAAGCACCCTCAATCGCATCGGCGACTGAGAAAAAGACAATGTGTGTGTGCCGCTCCCATTGCATGTCCAGTTCGTTGTATGCCGAATAAAGACCTCTAGAGAGGTCCTGCATTATGCATTATTATTATAACACCACCACAAACACCACCAACAACACCAGCACCACTACCTACACCACCACCACCACCAACAACAACACCAAAAACACCACCACAAACACCACCACTACCACCAACACCATAACCAAAAATACCACCAACAACACCACCACCACAAACACCAACACAAACACCAACACAAACACCAACACCACCACAAACACCACCACTACCTCCAACACCACAAACACCAACAGCACCAACAACACCACAAACAACATCACCACCAACAACAACAGTATCACCACCACCAACAACAACACCACCACCAACACCATGCACTTGCCACTGTTATATCTTCATTAACACACATCTTCATTCGCTCACAAGAGAGAGCGGAGAGAGGAAAAAACAACAGGCTTAGAATGAACCATCATGGGCCCGCAGGGTGTTCTAATGTTTGTAGTGACACAGAGGACAAGTTATGCTAATTGAGAGTTCTTTGCATAATTAGGGAGAAAAAACTTTATCATTATTATTAGTGGAGAATAGCCAGACAGAGGGTAATTTCAAGTTTCCCAGCAGGGTGCTGCGAACGGAGGAGAAAGGACACCCTCTCAATGTTATCCCTGCTGCTGCCTCTTGATGCGCGGAGCATAATTCATCTAAAGATACTTAGCCTGAGTGCGCTTTAATGATGATGACTTTACCCAATGTGATTTTTCAAAGTGTTTTAATGTATTGTCTTCACAGCGGATGTGTTTGCCGTGGTAAGTCTCGAGGAGTGCATTTCAAGTTATCCACCTAAATGAGTTTTTCTTGTTCGCGTTTAATGAGCCTTTCACTCGCTCCACCACAGACATCTTCCCACTGCCTCGTGTGTTCTGTAATCAGAGGTCTGTGAGGTTGAGTGTAGAGAGGGACTCAGTGTGTTGTACATGTTAGGTTGAGTGTAGAGAGGGACTAGTCAGTGTGTTGTACATGTTAGGTTGAGTAGAGAGGGACTAGTGTGTTGTACATGTTAGGTTGAGTAGAGAGGGACTAGTGTGTTGTACATGTTAGGTTGAGTGTAGAGAGGGACTAGTCAGTGTGTTGTACATGTTAGGTTGAGTGTAGGGGAGGGGCTAGTGTGTTGTACATGTTAGGTTGAGTAGAGAGGGATTAGTGTGTTGTACATGTTAGGTTGAGGAGAGAGACTAGTGTGTTGTACATGTTAGGTTGAGTAGAGAGGGACTAGTGTGTTGTACATGTTAGGTTGAGTAGAGAAGGATAGTGTGTTGTACATGTTAGGTTGAGTAGAGAGGGACTAGTCAGTCTGTTGTACATGTTAGGTTGAGTGTAGGGGAGGGGCTAGTGTGTTGTACATGTTAGTCTTCAGGGTATTCTTGTTTACCAGTGAGGAGATCCGGTACAAGAATCGAGTTCGTTGGTTGACTTTTTTTATTACATTGGATTCCATTTTGTCACAGGAAAGATTTGCCTCTAGGATGGAACCCAGGTAGGTAATATCTTCTTTCCTTGTGACAATATTGTCACCCACTGTAACTGAGAAGCCGTCGGTCTTGCTGAGTTTGTTATTTGAACCAAAGAGAATGGACTCTGTTTTGCCCATGTGTAATGATAGTTTGTTATCAGCGAGCCATATGCAGATTTTGCCTAGTTCTGAGCTGAGGGTTTTTTCAACCTGTAACTTGTTCTTGTCAGAGACCAGCAGGGCTGAGTCGTCCGCAAACAGGAACAAGTTGCAGTCACAAGCTGACGACATGTCATTTGCATAAATTAGGAACAGTAGCGGACCTAGTATGCTTCCTTGTGGAACACCACAGCTCACTGTGAGGGGGGGGGGATATAGGGTACCGTTTACCTCCACCATCTGCTCTCTCCCCTCCAGGTAGGATTGCATCCAGCTCACTGATAGACTATCAAAACCAACCATGTTAGGTTGAGTGTAGGGGAGGGACTAGTATATGTTGTACTGTACATGTTAGGTTGTGTGTAGAGAGACTAGTATGTTGTACTGTACATGTTAGGTTGGGTGTAGAGAGGTTGTGTGTTGTTTGATGATGAGAAATGGAGGAGATGCCACTGCCTTAATTTCTCTTTATATAACACATGCACAGTTTCCATTTCTCCCCCACCAGCACAATCTGAGCATGTGCCCCCTTCTCCTGCCCTGAGGACCTGAGCTGCCCTGATCTTAGATCCAGTTTCTGTTGTTTTGTTTACATCCTTCACTGTCTTTTTTTGTGTGTCAAGTTTCACTGCTGTATCAGATGCTTCATCAAATTAGATGTTGTATTTTACAACAGACAGCTATTGAATGCCTAACGTTACCTCTCTCCACCCACCATGCTGCTTTTTGGACCCGACGTGACCTCACTCTAGCCTGCGTGCACACACCATCTACTGAGGAGCACAAATGTACATCTAAAGCGTAAAAACACACTGCATTCGTGCAACAATGTAATGCGGTAATGCAGCATTACTCGGATTAGTAACTGTAATATAATTACTATTTTGGAAAGTAATAAAATTAAATGACAGTAACGTGTTACTGCCCAACACTTACTGGTGACTCCAATTAGCCTTGTTTTGCTGTTAGCTAACATTAGCACTAACATTTTCTGCCAAACATTAGAGCAGTAGGCCTATGTCAAGTACATCAGACCGGCACATCCGGGTATTTCGCCTTTTTCCACAGCAGTGCCTACAGACACCGTTCCCTATTGATTGTTATTGTATTTGGCCTGTATAAAACCGTCAGAACACTTTGTTTGAAACGTTTGTTTTGTTAGTGCACCAAGTTATGTCAAGCAATTACTTTCCAACACTGGCCGCCACTGAGTGTTCGTGCCATTGTGTAAAGTTAGGTTAGAGTCGTTTTCAGGCGTGTCTATTTCCCCAGTCAAGTTATTTCCTCATTTTCCTACCTGGACATTTAATATTATGCTTGTGAATCTCCAAGTGACCTAAAACTAAGAGGTAATGACTATTTCTGGGCCTTGATGGTCTTCAGCGTGATTTATATCCCTGCGTTTTGTCCTAAAGTTATAGTTTATGAACAAACACCATCTAATCCCTGTACATTCGCCTAGTTGTTTTCCCCCAAAATAGAGGCGCAGTGATCAAAATTCAGTGCGAATGACGTCTGATGTATGTTAAATGCTTTGCATTGTGGGGTAGATTAGGGGGACTGATGATGACATCATAACATAAGGGCAGCCATACTTAATACTACTCTACTAGTTATGCTGCTGGCCAGTATGACTAGGACCAGTGTCTTTATACCTGTATCACTGTACATATTGGTATTACAACTGTACATACATCTGATTAGAACTACACCCAGTAGTACTCATTTATATATTGTATACCCAGTTTAATCACCTGTAGCCTACATTGTATGTTACTATTGTACTTTACTGTTACATTTGCACTCTGGTTAGATGCCAAACCTAATGACAATACATTTGAATCTAATACTATCTAATGTAATCTACAGTCCTGATTCCCCCCTGTTAGTTGATTCAACTAGGAAAAGGTCAAGGAGAAAGGCTATTTGAAAATATATGATGTATGAAATCTATGTTTATTTACAGTGTGTGTGTGTGTGTGTGTGTGTGTGTGTGTGTGTGTGTGTGTGTGTGTGTGTGTGTGTGTGTTGGGGGGGGGGCTAATGTTAGTGTAGGGTTAGGGTACACAGACCATGAGTGTAGAGGGGGCCTAGTGTGTGTTGTTGAATTGTTGTTGTTATGGGCTATACACAGCACAATCTAATACACCAGCGAGAGATATGACAGAGAGGTGGTGTCTGTTCTCCAGGTCTGGTTATAACGGTCACAACAGGAGCTCTGAACCTGCTAGCCCCCCAGCGGGGCTTCAGCATCTCTTTAAAGGTTCAATAAGATCGTCCCCTCCTCCGCCCCAAACCTGCTGATGCTAACTCTATACTCGCCGCTTATGTGCAGGAAGTTGTCTATCCCACAGAGCAGGGAGCCCATGCTTTAAGACTGACAACGATAGTTTATGCCGCATTAAGTATTCCTTTCAAAGGCTTTACAAGACACGGGGGGATTAAGAGACCGTACCGCACGCTCATCTCATTTGTGTCGGGGCCGGGGTGGAGGGTGCACTCTGAGTAAGCGCTGCGCCGACAGGCGGTGCGGAGGGTGGAGGCGAGGACTCTCAGATGTGAGGTAGGCACGCTGCACCTGCCCCAGTTGTTCTCTACCAACATGGCCGACTGTGCTGGTACGCCTGCCCGCCTTGCGAGGAACATTCCCCTGCTTCAAAGGTTCCCCCTGCCTTTTTCATCTGCGGTGCACCAGCCCACGGCCAGAACCACGGATTAATATTTCAAAACATGTTTCTTATTCGCCCCCCCCCCCCCCCCCCTCTTCCCCCCATCTCCTCTCTCCATAGCCCCCACCCCCATCTCACACACATACTCCATTCCCTGTTCACCACTTATTCTCCTCTCTACTCTCTCTCGCTCACTTGCTCTCTCTCTCTCTCACTCTCTCTCTTGCTCTCGCTCTCTCTTTATCTCCCTCTCTCCCTCTACCTCTCTCTCTCTCTCTCGCTCTCTCCCCCCTGCCTGTTTGCAGATATGTGTGATATTTCCCCATATCTCATGTTTTGCTGCTCCAGTGCTCCTTCAGTCCAATCGCCAGTGCAGTATGTTTTATGGATTAATAAGAAATGATTCTAGAAGGTCCAGCCAGGCAGCTGAGGAGCCAAAAGCAGGAGGATGGAGTGGAGAGTCGGGTGGGGGGTGCTGTGCGGTTGGTGCTAAGGGGGGGGGGGGGGGGGGGGGGGGTGCAGTCGAATTTTAATGAGTACCAAGGGGAATATCCTTTTTTTTGTCCTCTCTTTTTCTCGGGGTATCCTTCTGGTGCCTCGCTCTAAATCACTGTCACACAAACAAGGTATTTCCCATCATGCCTCTGGTTTGGCTGGTAACTGTGTCATCCGGTGGCTCGGGCGCCTCACCGGCACACCTGCTCTGCCGTCCTAATTGAACAGATGATCTGCCAATTTGTCATGTTTATCTTCAGAGGCGTTCTGGCGTCGGTGTGCCGCTCAGCTCAGCCCCCTCACAACACAGTGCAGATGTTAGCAGGTTTTTCTTCTATGACAGATCTCGTAGTCATTACTGAATAATTCATTGCCGCGTTAATGTCTTTAGATGGCATCTCCAGCATTGCGCTCTGCTTTTTTGGCTCCCTTCTCTTTCTCCCTCCTTCGCCTCCTCGCGAGGGAGAACTATATTATTCCCTCCTATGACAGCAAAGTATACGGATAAAAGATAATTGCCCAGCTTGACTCCCCCATTGATATGAAAATGGGTTGAAATTATTCGCGGTGGTTTAAAGGTTAGTTGAAGGTTATTGCCGGGGGAAGGGCGTGTGGGAAAGGAGCCTCTGCGTATTGCTCGGCCCTGACGAGACAATTCTGAAAGGCTTATTTGCTGTGCACGCAGAGCGCGGGGATCTCATGAATAAACTGAACGGGTCTCCTGAGATCCTAACATGGGAGAAGTCAATTATTTATAGGCAAATTATGTCTGGCGTCTTCTGTGCATAAACACGATATATTGTAAATAAGGTGGAGATCTTGCTTTGTTATTCACCACACTGTTTATTTTTTGTGTCATTTTATTCAGCCTTCTGTGTGTAACTGTGGTCTCTATACTAGAATGCACTTTACGTTCGGTGCCCGCCAACCCTCCTCTCACCACGTCCGTCAAATACCGCGGTCTTATCCGTTCTGCCACCTGGAAAAGGATCCAATTCAAGTGCCGGTATTTAAGTTAGGAGTGAGTTTACGCCAAGCGTGGCAGAGCATCGCAAGGTGTCAACCTGGTTACGCATGCAGGGCGGAGGACAATAAGAGAGGAGGCTTCCTCCACCAGGTAAATGTATTCCATCCAGCGCGTGCTTCTGGGCTTGTTATGGTTCAGATGGGCTCTGAACACACGCTTAATAAATCACCCCCACTAGCACTAGTACTGATGTCTCACTGGTTTAGAGCCACTCTGATGCCGGCGGTCGGCCTGTCACTTCTTACGCCAGACTCTATCACCATGGCAACTGGGGGGCCGTATGCAGGTAGTGTGCTTTAAGCGTGGAGAAGTCATGGCGTGCAGGCTAATAGCAGACGACAGCTCTCACTGTATGCCTGTATGTGGACGGAACCTCTGTGCACTCGTCCCTACGACATCGTGCTCAGAGAACAAGGCAAATGGCCTCCACGAGTGATTTACCAGCTATTGTTTTCTTTGCTTATGGGAATGATACTGTTTTAAGACGATATTGAATGTATGCCTATTCTGTATTTCATGTGAACTACAATGTTTCAATTTAAAGGCCTAATCTGTAATCGGTGACGTCTATGGACACTGGTTCTGGTTTACAAGGGGTTAAGAAAGCATCAATTCCATCTATGAATCAATGTCTTCAAATATGAGAATATACCCCCACAATTAAACAAGCATGGTATTTGTGATGAGCTGCGTCCACTTTGGCTGCAGGAAACCCCTCAATTCTGCCTGTTGCTGCCTGGATATGTGCTTTATTAACCTGAGCACTGTTAACCTGAGCTACATTATCTTTAATATGTGCTTTAACCTGAGCACTGCTACTGTTAGGGCAGCGGTGGCGGAGCCCAATAGCAGAACACAAGGGGAGAGAGAATGGAGTGTTTTAGGTAGGTTTTAATTCCTTTGGGTTCCGAGTAGACAAGGCAATAGAGAATATACAAGAATGTGCGACATTGGACGAGTAGTGACTCTTGCTTGAGTTTCTCAGGAACGTCCGGGCGGGTGGTACGTCAGGAGACAGCGTCGGCCGAGAGTGGTGGTCCTGGGCACAGGGAGAACAGAGGTTAGGACAAGGCAGGCAATACAGACAGAGCAGGCAAGCTGGGTACGTCCTCGTACCTAGGTTAGATGGAATAACACTGAGACGATGAGGAGCTGGATCCGCAGGGTTGATATCCGGGCCGGTGATGAGCTGACGACTCTCAGCTGGGCTGATTGTTGCCATATCACAGCGTGGGGAAGATGGCGTCGGAAGCTGCCCATATAAGGCCGATAGCTAGACCTATATTGCAGCTAAATTCTTGATTGGGCTTTAAAGAGATTTCATTATTGACAAATTTGTATCTACAATCTTTCTGACATATATTGCTGTTCTAGTAATTTATCAAGGTAGCTGGTATGCTGAGCTGGTGATATTCTGAAGTAATCATATTCTAGCACACACACCTCTACTCCCCTCTCTCGTCAACTAAAACAATCCCTAGCACTAGTCTTCAATTCTGTACCAAAATCAGCAACTACATTTTTCCATTTGTCAAAGTCAGTCAACTACTTTATACCCCTCAATTTCCAATGGAAATGTAAGGAGATGTGGTGAAGCTCAAGGCTCTGTCAGAGGCTTTCCCTTCGTGCCTTTTGAAGAAGAGAGGCCCAGAATTTCAGGAATGTGGCTTCTCATTCCTCAGAGGAGAATCTTTTGTGTTCCAACTTCCAACCCTCCTCCCTCTCTGCTCCCATCCTAGTTGTCACATTGTCACATTGCATTCCAGAATGGGACCTCAGAGCACTGACAAGATTCACAAAAAATATCATGACAAGACTCACAAAAAATATCATGACAAGACTCACAAAAATATCATGACAAGACTCACAAAAATATCATGGCCTCAGGTGTTACTTGTAAACACTTGATGTCAAATGACTGAATATCACCGGTCCTTTAATGAGGTCAAGTACTTCAGGAATAATGCTGGTGTTGTTTTAAAGGAACGCATTAACATTATGGGAAATGAGCTTACCGTCTTCTCCAGAGTCAGACAAGAAGATAGATACCAATTTCCTCTCTGTGTGTTCAGTAGAAAGCTATCCAGATGCAAGCTAGCCTAGCTTATCAGAAACTAATGGATAGCGGATACAGACCAGTATAGCTGTTGGCCATAAAACACCTCTCCCGGAGTTTTACGCTAGGCTAGTGGTCCGTATCCACTTCTATGCTAAGCTAGGCTAGCTTGTAGCCGGATAAGCTGTCTACTGAATGCACAGAGAGGAAATTGATATCTTCTTGTTTGACTCTGGAGAAGACGGTAAGCGCATTTCCTGCGCATGTCTGCACGTTCCTTTAAATCTATGCCAATCGTCTTGGTTCCCCCTCTCCTTTACATTATTTCACGTATATCAGGGTTAATTTTTCTACCTTCAGAGAAACTATTTGCTGGCATTCATTCTCTTACAGAATAAAAAACAACTTCCACAGACTTGAAAATTGCCTAAACAAGATATTCCATCACATTACACAAAGCCTTAATTTGGTTTTGTTAAAGTTTCTTTGTTTTCTGGTTATTCAATTATTCCCAAGTTGAGCCTATACGAGGCAATGTTGCTTACTGGCTGACTGGCTGGCTGACTGACTGACTCCCCATTGTTGAAACAGCATGCATGAGTGGTGTTGGCGGGTCCAGCTTGCCTATCTTGTTTTCTTCTTCTTCTTATTATTATTATTATTATCAGCGTGATAGACAACATTTTTCATCGCTGGCATCCTTTGTGATTATGTCACGCTCTGTCAATCACCTGACACCCACAGGAAAAATACAACTCTGTATGATAGCATGTACAGTTTATGCTGTATATAAATGGTAAATGGTAAATGGCTGCATTTATATAACGCTTTACAATTTGTTCCTCACATTTTACCCGTTCACACACCGATGGCGGTGGCAACAATGCAAGGTGCCAACCTGCTCATCAGGAGAAGCGGGAATCGAACTGGAAACCTCGGGATTACGAAACGACTGCTCTACCTCCCGAGCCACTGTCACCCCATATAGCCATCAGGGGCGTATCTAGACCAAGCACTCTACTGGGGCACAGGGGGGCACTCAGGGGAAAATGGGTTTTTGGGCGAAATGGGCGGATTTTGTAACTATTTTATTTTTAGCCAGTTCTTTATTAGTTTTAATTTGATGTGTACATGCTGATACATGTCATACAAGTAATATTCATACTTGTGTGGTGTACGCGTTTGGTTACTCACCCAATATGTGTGTGTCTGGTGAACCCACAACATTATTGGGATTTTAAAACAATAAAGCCATAATCATTTATGTAAAAATACTTAATACTTAAAGGATAACTCCACTATTTTGGGAAATTAGCTTATTTAACATCTTCCCTGGAGTTAGACAAGAAGATGCATACCTTTTTTGTCTCTGTGCGTGCATTTTAGCTTTGGGAATAGATGCTCCGTTAGCATAGCTTAGCTTCATCACTGGAAGTGAGGCAGGACAGTAGCCTTACAGTGTATTGCAAGGTCTGACATTGACCAAACTTGATATGCATGACCTTGGTGGGCTCTAGGTCAACTCCTGAAAAGGGGGTCAATGTCAGACCTTGCAATCAAAAGTTAGGGGCGCACTGAAATTATGGCAAGGGTTATTAGCCCCCTAACTTTTGATTGCAAAGTCTGACATTGACCCCCTTTTCAGGAGTTGACCTAGAGCCCACCAAGGTCATGCATATCAAGTTTGGTCAATGTCAGACCTTGCAATACACTGTAAGGCACTGTAAGGCTACTGTCCTGCCTCACTTCCAGTGATGAAGCTAAGCTATGCTAACGGAGCATCTATTCCCAAAGCTAAAATGCACGCACAGAGACAAAAAAGGTATGCATCTTCTTGTCTAACTCCAGGGAAGATGTTAAATAAGCTAATTTCCCAAAATAGTGGAGTTATCCTTTAACATAATATGTTAACTGTTATCTCAATTACAACCAATATAGAGAGCATAAACAGTATGGTTAATATTAGCCATTTATCTCAGCTAGATCACATTTATAAATACAAGTGCTATTTGTTTTGTGTGATAAAAAATGTAAAACAGTATGAATGAAACAAGGTGGGGCAGACAGTGAAGGTACACAGTGAACCTTTTTGCTTCATATTTATCATGTTTACTTGAAACTAACTGTAGTATTATACTATTGAGCTTTTATGCATGCTTTTTACAGTTGTGGTTCTCTTTTTTTGAGCTACCAAGTCGGACTCCATTGAACTGGTGGTTGTCTGTAGTGTACCTACCTGCTTCTAGCCCCTTTCGTGACTTTCGGTTTGCAAGCCTGGGGCTTTTGTGACCGGAGTCACTTGCTCACACGCCCCGATTACCCAGTAGAGAAACGACCAAGCGTCATCAAGGGGCTCGCGGTGTGTCAAGAATACATCAGATCTGAATTTCAAAGATGCCCAGCGTACAATATGGGTCTAACACAGCTTCACGATGGGGTCTGGAAGCTTGGAGTTGCCAATAAACAGTTTAAAACATTGTTGGGAAACACAAGTGCTACTCACAGCGAACTCTGGCAGGAAGATGGCGTCTTCTCCTTCTGCAACTTTCCTTGTCGCATGCCTGGTGCGTTTAGCAATCACTGTGCTCCCTATCGGTCCCTGTTGGTCATTACCTATAGGCCATTACAGGGTAGAATCTGCTGAGCGCGTCTCCTGTGTATTGTTGTAATGACCAACAGGGACCGATAGGGAGTGCAGTGATCGCTGGACGCACCAGCCATTTTGCCAAGGTTCGCTCTGTGAGTACACTCGTTTTATGAAAATGATTTAAAATGTTTATCAGCAACTCCGAGCTTCCAGACCCCATCGTGAAGCTGTGTTAGACCCATATTGTACGCTGGGTATCTTTGAAATTCAGATCTGATGTATTCTTGACACACCGCGAGCCCCTTGATGACGCTTGGTCGTTTCTCTACTGGGTAATCGGGGCGCCTGTAACTGTTCCGCAACAGTAAGTGACTTCCGGGGTAGGCCTGATTGGCCCCGACAGGCACGTGACGCGGCAAACTCAGGACGCGCAACGAGGCTGCTGAGAGCTGTCGCGCGGAAATAGGCTGTCTATTGCCATTCTCTAACACAAACTCTAACCTTAACCAGCTCCTTAACAGCGCCTAAACTTAACCGTTCTAACCTTAACCAACTCCGAAACAATGCCTAACCTTAACCTTAACCTTAACCATGCCTAACCTTAACCATAGAAAGAATATTGCCATTCTCTAACACAAACTCTAACCTTAACCAGCTCCTTAACAGCGCCTAAACTTAACCGTTCTAACCTTAACCAACTCCGAAACAATGCCTAACCTTAACCTTAACCTTAACCATGCCTAACCTTAACCGGCGAAAGAATACACGTAAAAAAAAAAATCACGTTAAAAAAAAAAAATTGATGGGATTCGAACTCATCAACAACGGACCGCAGGATCGCAGGACCGCTGCTCTGCCAGGTGAGCTGAAGCGCCGAATGAAAATCTTGGCGTTGGGCGGTTACATAATTCCGCAAGCTCTGCCGCTCCGCTCCGCGGAGCGTGCCGCGCGGCAGAGAAAGTTGCGCGTCACGTGCCTGTCGGGGCCAATCAGGCCTACCCCGGAAGTCACTTACTGTTGCGGATAAGCTATAAGCAATCGGGGCGTGTGAGCAAGTGACTCCGGTCACAAAAGCCCCAGGCTTGCAAACCGAAAGTCACGAAAGGGGTAGCCCCTTTCGTGACTTTCGGTTTGCAAGCCTGTGGCTTTTGTGACCGGAGTCACTTGCCCACCCGCCCCGATCACCCAGTAGCGAAACGACCAAGCGTCGTCAAGGGGCTCGCGGTGTGTCAAGAATACATCAGATCTGAATTTCAAAGATACCCAGCGTACAATATGGGTCTAACACAGCTTCACGATGGGGTCTGGAAGCTCGGAGTTGCTAATAAACAGTTTAAAACATTGTTACTCGACGAGTGGTATTTACAGACCGAACGTCCATCTCCGCCGTTGGTGTCACAGCGCATGCGCACCATGCCGCGTTCACGTTACTGGGAAGAAGCGGAAGAACCAGAGGACATCTCGTTGCTACAACTAGGAAGCCTTCACGCTTTGACTCTATATATATCTATGGATGAAACGCCCACGTCCATACTTCCGCAATTCGTGACGCGAAGTGGGAGATATGGGGTCTATAAAAGAATCCCATATGTCCTAGTAGGAATTACCACTAGGAGGCTGACGTGAATGGTTTTTCCCAGTCGGAAACTGGTTCTTCCGCTTCTTCCCAGTAACGTGAACGCGGCGTGGTGCGCATGCGCTGTGACACCAACGGCGGAGATGGACGTTCGGTCTGTAAATACCACTCGTCGAGTAACAATGTTTTAAACTGTTTATTAGCAACTCCGAGCTTCCAGACCCCATCGTGAAGCTGTGTTAGACCCATATTGTACGCTGGGTATCTTTGAAATTCAGATCTGATGTATTCTTGACACACCGCGAGCCCCTTGACGACGCTTGGTCGTTTCGCTACTGGGTGATCGGGGCGGGTGGGCAAGTGACTCCGGTCACAAAAGCCACAGGCTTGCAAACCGAAAGTCACGAAAGGGGCTACGAAAGGGGCTAACCTGCTTCCATCTCCTCCAACACCGGCACATCTGCTCAAGCTCCCGCCGTCAGCGAGACATCACCCGGATACTCCCGTCCATCCAGCACCACGGCTGTGTTGATATGCTACAATATCTCGCCCCGCAAGTTAACTGCATAAACTGAACAACTGCACAATTCCAACATGCATCTCTGTCATCAACTAGGACTTCTACATCGACCCCGTTATATTCACAGAAACTCCTGAAGAAAGTTTGTTCGCTCCCAGCCCGATTCACAACATCACATCCATCTGGTCTGTGCGCACTTCCACTTCAGCATTCCCGCAAAATTACCTGTGAACTGCGTGAGGCCAGCTGACTGCTGGGATGTACCATGTAGCTGTCATAGGGGTGTGCAAACCAGTCAACTTACAAAAAAGAGCCTGTTGGAGGATTTCAACAAGATAAATGCGACAACAGTGCAAAATATTTCACTATAATATTTCAAAGCGAAGTAAAAATAATAATAATAATAATAATTATTATTATTTTTGATCACTGGGGCACAGCTGATCAACACTGGGGCATGTGCCCCAGTGATAGTGGTCTAAATACGCAGATGGTGTAATGTATATATATATATATATATATATATATATATATATATATATATATATATATATATATATATATATATATATATATAGTTATACCGCTGGCCAGTATGACTTACTACCATAGTGTCTTCATACCTGTATCACTGTTCATAATAATACTATAACACTGTACGTACATCTTATTAGCACTATTACTCAGTACTACTCATTTATATATTTTATATCCAGTTTAATCACCTGTACATTGTATATTACTATTGCACTTTACTGTTACATTTACACTAGATGCCAAACCTATTTTCGTTGTACTGTATGATGACAATACGAATCTAATCGAATTCCTATGAAACTTTTATTGTCACATCCATGTCTTATCTTTTGGGGCATCGGTAACCCTTTAAAATAAGGGTATATTAATGAACATTAGTTAATACAGTAATAAGCATTCATTAACAGTTAACAAACAGTTGATTGCATGTTTGGTTCTTGACATCGCTGCAAGCGCACTTCCAGCGGCCAAGCATCGCCTCATTCCCGAACAGGCACATGCTCCGGACAGCCACATTTTTAAAGGGCACTGCACTCATTTTAAAAACAAGTAAATGTTAAAGAAGGATGTATTGCATATAACAGCATTGCAAAATGATTGGGGGGAAATGTTAACTAGATGGGCTATGATTCTAAATAACACCGGGATTGTCCTTCAAGGTTTAGGTGGTGGTGAGTCCCACACAGCACCTCCAGTGGCCCACACAGGGAAGTGGCAGATGATAGTGCCATGGGCGTTTGTCTGCTCTGTGCCAGGGGTAGCAGTAAGGATCATTGACACGGCGCCTCTCTCTCTCTGTCCCTCCGTCCTCTCCGGCTCTGTGCAAAGAAATAGGATGCTGTCCTTAAAGCTAAGCACCTCAGGAGGAAGTTTTTCTGACGCTCAAACTGCTCGTGTGATTACAGACGGATCGATAGAGCTCGGTGTCCCCGGCCGGCTCGCCCTGCTGGCACAGGGAATGATGCGATCCATGCGGCTGTGACATTGACAGGCCCCGGAGAGGCGACAGTTTCACTTACCAGAGAAACGCTCTCCATTAGCTCGGCTAGGCGGCTCTGCACTGTCATTGTTATGCTAGCAAGGCCCTGTCGTTTGTATTACACGTCAGGCAAATGCCTTGTTAATCGGCTAATCTGAATTTTCATGAACTTTGATGGACAGCTCCTCGAGAATTATCATCAAGAAAATTAAATCCACCCTGACCCCAAATGCCACGGCTCCCCCCCTCCTTAGGAGTATCACACACCGCCCGCCCCCCACCCCCCTTCACATACCCCCTTCCCCTGGGCTGCTGCCCTTAGCTGTTGTGTTGCTGCCCAGAGGTTAAACCTTGTGGCCTTTCTCATAGCTGTGTAAAGGCCCTGGTAATTGTGTCCTTGTCCCCCAAACCAGAGGTTCACCACACAGGAACTCTGTCAAGGAAGTTCTGCTTATATCCATATCAGCACTTTAGAGCACAGTGAATTTACTGCTAAGCCAACACCCTGGTGCCTGTATTGACCTCTCTCTCTCTCTCTCTCTCTCTCTCTCTCTCTCTCTCTCTCTCTCTCTCTCTCTCTCTCTCTCTCTCTCTCTCTCTCTCTCTCCATCTCTTATCCCCCACTGTTTTCCTTGTTTGAAACAATATAGCCTGTCTGTTGTTATTGATTCCAGAAGACTGGGCTTCAGTAAGTGCTCCTTTGAGCCTGACGCTATATTAAGCAATTGTTCCAACATCAGATGACAGGTCTGGGAAGGCCTTGGCCGCCTCCAATAGTGCTGGTATTACCCGTGTGTTAATTGATTGGGCAACAGAAGGAGGGAGGAAGTGGCTGCACTAATAATCCACGCCTGGGAAGCTGAAATAAACACTGACCTCAGTGTCGGTCACGGGACATTCACTTCCCATACTATAACCAATAAGCTATGGTCCGAATACACTTCAAAGCTCAATCTAATCTCGTCATAATGCCACAGAGTCTGAGCTCTTTATAGCGATCGGTTTAAAAATAAATGCACAATGACAACAGGCTTATGAGAGCTTCGTTCTAAACAGCGGAGGAATGAAAACTGTGGTCTTGATTTCTCTTGTGTACATAGGCTACTCTCGTTGGGGGGCAATCCATGCGTTGCTTTTTGTCAGTATATAGCCTAATCCGATATGCCATGCTTGAGTGTGTGTGTGTTCAGGGTTTTTGGGGAGTGCCTGGTCGGCACTGTTGGTTGGCAGACATGGTCAGTGGTATGAGGGCAGTATTGCATGGAGAGCTGTTTTATTGAAGCCACCCGTAGTAAACGCTCCATTCATCCTGTCTGTCTGCTCTGGCCTCCATTTCCTCCTCTGTCACACGCATGATTAACAGCAGCTTGGAGCATTTATCACAGGCCGGAAAGATGGAGGCAGGGCCGGGAGAGAGAGAGAGGGAGAGAGAGAGAGAGAGAGAGAGAGAGAGAGAGAGAGAGAGAGAGAGAGAGAGAGAGAGAGAGAGAGAGAGAGAGAGAGAGAGAGAGGGGGGGGGAGAGAGAGGGGGAGAGGGAGGGAGAGAGAGGAGAAGGAGAGAGAGAGAACCCACCTTGCCTTTTTATTTTTCTAACATCCAAACATCTCTCTCTCTCTCTCTCTCTCTCTCTCTCTCTCTCTCTCTCTCTCTCTCTCTCTCTCTCTCTCTCACTCTCTCTCTCACTCTCTCTCTATCTCTCTCTCTCTGTCTCTGTCTCTCTCTCTCTCTCTCTCTCTCTCTCTCTCTCTCTCTCTCTCTCTTAGTTATCTGTAAAAGTGTTAATAGCAAATTCCCAGATACTCTGGCTCTCCTTCATAATGCATGAATATCAACTGGATGTCTATGGAAGTGACAACCATATTTGACATGCATCTAATACTATTAGCTGAGTGGTCATCAGTTATTTTCAATAAATTCAGTGATTGTTGTGTTGTTGTTTTTTTGTAATGTCAAGTGAATCCCATTAGCCTCCATCCTCAATAACAGCATACGTTGCTGTGGTTGCATTTAGAGAGGTAGAGAGGTAATTTGCTAATGGCATGTCCCTTATTAGAAAGCAATTATTATTAATTACCAATGGGTGATACAGGAGCTGATTTAGTTCTTGCCGCCCACTGCTCTTCTATGAGTGTGTGTGTGTGTGTGTGTGGGGGGGGGGGGGGTCTCCGTGCTGTCTTTCTCAGAGATGATTGCCAGCCCCAGCTTCCCCCCCCCCCTCACCCACTCACCTCCTACTGGCCTGCTGCCAAGCAGCCAGCAGCGACATTGTCATTATCAGTATGCCAGAGGCCTGGGTCATTATCAATGTGCCAGAGGCCTGGGTAAATGTCATTATTGTAGCCGGTGAAATTCCCCCAGGGAATCAGCCAGCTACCCGTTTAATTTCTCTACCAGCCTGGGAAATATTTGTTGCATCACCAGCCCAGTTCATGGCAAACATCTATCGCTGCTATGCAATTAACGACATAGATCATGTACATAGTCACAGAGCTCATTTTCATAATGTTCCCTTTATTATCAGAGGAAGAAATTAACCCAGGAATTTATTTACACACCCACTGCAAACGGTAACAGTGTGCTAATTGGCTGTTAGATGATTAATAAGCTTACAGCACATGCTAATGAATGGTGCACTCAGCGTTGCAGAGGTGCTCCGGCACTGTGCTTGTGTTTTGGCAGCTTAATTAGACAGATAATTATGTACTTGTTGCTTTTGCTTTCAAGCAAATACCATCAAACATTAAAAAAGATTAAACTGGATTGCACTGCCACAAGCGTGCTGTGACTCTCTAAGTTATCTTGTGTTGTGAATGGGCACGTCGTGCCACGGATGTGGTTTGTTCCTGCAGCTTAGCCAGCTGTGTCCCACGCCGTCTGTAGGTTGTGGTTCCTGTTGACCTTACAGGCATGACTGTGACGTTGGAGACATTTAAGAATAGAATAGAATAGAATAGAATAGAATAGAATAGAATAGAATAGAATAGAATAGAATAGAAATACTTTAATCATCCCGATGGAAATTTGGCACTACAAATCGCTCACAGTAAACATTTAGGTAGACAAAACAAAGTCATGAATAAAAATAACAAAACAATTGCCTAAGAATAAAGAATAAAATAAGCCTAAGAATAAAATAATAATAATAAAATACGGTCCGGGATTCACATTTCCTATGTTACGTATATACATTCATTCTAATATAAAATATACAGTAAAAATATACAGCAATCTACAGTAAGTGTACAGTAAGTGTAATATTGAACAATGTTGTTTTAAAAGTAAAAGTCCAGGAAGATGGTAACTGTCACCCTGTGCTCAGTGATGCAGTGAGGCACAGTGATGCATTGTAAAGTCTGATGGCTGTCGGAATGAAGGACTTCCTGTGCCGTTCAGTGCTACATCTTGGGAGTGATGTAGGCCTAGTTCTATGTTCAGCATGCTGGTGCAGTTCAGTTTATCAATAAAAAGCCTTCATATTTAATCATGAATAAGGTAATATAATTCATAAATGGTCTAAATGTTATTGTAATATGTAATGTGATGTAAATGTAATGTTGCTATATTGCAATGTTTTCTTTTCATCCTGCAAATACTAAACTAATCTTGTGCTGTCAGTGGCCGACAGCGGATAGGACTATATCCCTAAAAAGGCCGGATTCCTCAGTGACACCTTTTGATATTTTGACCATGCCCCTAATCTGGTGAAACGGTTTGGTTTACCAACTGTTACCAAAAAATGGTGGTCTCTACATGCCACGTGAGTTTTAGTGAGAATCATGTGAATGGCCCAGGAGAACTAGGAAACAAATCTATAGGATATCACAGAGTAACACATTTCAAATACCATCAAATATAATCTGTAGAATTATACGGGGCAGTAGTTGATGTTTTCATTTTGAATTACGCCATTAATTACAAAACTTTTCAGTTACCCAAAGGGGGCCTGACTGAAAAAGTCAGGGAGGGGTGCTCCAGTAGCACACCATGTTACCGCGCTGCGTCGCGGGACTCCGTGCTGCGTCACGGATCTGGTTGACTCCGAGTTCGATTCCCGGACTCGCCGTCATTTGCCGAATGTCTCCCCCTGCTCTCTCACCCGTTTCACCCTACAACTGTCGGTCATGCTTGACCAGAAAAGCGATAAACGCTAAAAAATAAAGTTAAAAAAAAAAAAAAAAAAAGTCAGGGCACCACTGGAATAACAGGTCAGGAGATACACTCATTTGAATATTGAAAGTTTGGCCTAATGGTGGCGCTAGATGAAAGGTCATGGGGTCACCACTATCAATATGGTTCTTCCTCTACGGGTCATGACTGTACAGAGTACATTTGAAAAGATTCAAAAACATTGCGTCGGTCAGGATGAACGCATAATATCCACAACACTGTCTTTACAAGGATATAATTACGCCAGTCACATTTAGTCTATATTTAGTAAATCATTCATTTATAGGCTCATGCTATATTTTCACAAAGGAGCAGGAGGAGACATTTCCCGTTCTAATCCCTATATAATGTTGTCATTGTTGTACTCTTGTAATTTAGTGATCATATCTTATTCATCATGCCGTGTTGCTCTTAAAAAGATGTGACTACGTCCTCTCTTTAGTTCTGCTTCAGCTCTTTAGAGCAGAGAACAAACGCATTTTGATGACAAGGCAGTACACCGTGCTGTGTCGTCTCAGGAGACCACTCTGGATGACTGTCAGGGGCGGGCCAATGTGTACAATGCTGCTGTGTAACATCGTTGTGTACCATCATTGTGTACCCGTTGTTGTGTACCCGCTGTTGTGTACCGTCGTTGTGTAGTGCTGTTGTGTACCAGCTGTTGTGTACCAGCTGTTGTGTACCAGCTGTTGTGTACCAGCTGTTGTGTACCAGCTGTTGTGTACCGCTGTTGTGTACCAGCTGTTCAGATTCAGATTCAGATTCCTTTATTGAGCCATTTGTGTAAAACACATTGGTAATTGTTGCAGCAATACAGTGTATGCATTTTTTCTTTTTTCACAGTAAACAAACACCAACACAGACAAGAAACGAAAACAGTGCAGTGGGGGATTAATCAATAAATAAAATACATATATATATATATAAAGTGAAGTGTGTTGTGTACCTCTGTTGTGTACCGCTGTTGTGTACCAGCTGTTGTGTAGCGCTGTTGTTTACCAGCTGTTGTGTACCGCTGTTATGTACCGCTGTTGTGTACCAGCTGTTGTGTAGCGCTGTTGTGTACCAGCTGTTGTGTACCAGCTGTTGTGTACCAGCTGTTGTGTACCAGCTGTTGTGTACCAGCTGTTGTGTACCGCTGTTGTGTACCAGCTGTTGTGTACCAGCTGTTGTGTACCGCTGTTGTGTACCAGCTGTTGTGTACCAGCTGTTGTGTACCAGCTGTTGTGTACCAGCTGTTGTGTACCGCTGTTGTGTACCAGCTGTTGTGTACCAGCTGTTGTGTACCAGCTGTTGTGTACCAGCTGTTGTGTACCACTGTTGTGTACCAGCTGTTGTGTACCGCCGTTGTGTACCAGCTGTTGTGTACCACTGTTGTGTACCAGCTGTTGTGTACCGCTGTTGTGTACCGCTGTTGTGTACCAGCTGTTGTGTACCAGCTGTTGTGTACCACTGTTGTGTACCAGCTGTTGTGTACCGCCGTTGTGTACCGCTGTTGTGTAACGCCGTTGTGTACCACTGTTGGTCGGTGCCCTTCGCATGAGTTGTGCGGAGGATGACCATGGCACTGTTTTTTCTGTTCAAGCATGAAGCATAGCGGAGCTGTGTTTGCAGAGAATTTACTTTATGGTTTTGTTTTCTATCTGCCCTGTTTAGTGTAACACTCAGTAGTTGGATGTGGTGGTGGTGGTGGTGGTGGAGGGGGGGGGGGGGAGTCCACTGAGAGGGCCTGCTATGAATATTTAATGTAAATCCTCCTTTTTTTATCACTGACACAGCTCAGAGCGGGGGAACTCATTGATCTGGTGTTATAATCACAGATTAAAAGAACTCTCCCCAAACAATTCCCATGATTAAAGGCCTGTTTATGCGCTATGTTCATGACCAGCCGAGCTCCGTTGCAGGCCTTAAAGAAAAAAAAACAGAAGGCCGAGCACAACTGCAAACACACACACAGTCTTTAATGTGGCTCCACTGGCTATTGTGAACACAGTCTTTAATGTGGTTCCACTGGCTATTGTGAACACAGTCTTTAATGTGGCTCCCACTGGCTATTGTGAACACTGGATTTGTATTTCAACTCATTAGTTCCTAAACTTGGCCAGAATCTAACATGTCACGCTTTACGAACCAAATCCCCAAAGAGATGAGGGGGGAAAAAGGAAAAAGAAATATGAGGGGGGAGGGGGGAAAACATTTTCCAGGATATTCAACACATTTGTTTCCCTATAAATGTCTCAGTATTTGTCTGTTTTCTTTCACACATGGTGAGCTCACAGTGTGTCAGGACAACAGATGGTGCTGAAAAAACATTCTGTGAACGAGCTTCTCTCTGATTGGTCCACAGCGGCAAGGCAGGTGGTTATCTGACACGGATTTGAATATGTACTACAACTGCATAAGCAGAATTTAAATCCGTGACATCTACCGACCTCTCACCTGCTTCACATCTGAGATAAAACTGTTTGACCTTTGCCCAAAGGTTCACTGTCATCCCAAACGCCCTGCATGCTGATTAGGAAAACTTAAAACGCTGGCTCCGTCGTTCAACTGAGACAGATCAAATCCTGAATGTAAGCTAAACGCGGTCCAATAGTGTCTCAATAGGCTCTTGGCCTCTTGTCAAACCTCCATTTGTGAGTTTAAATGATCTGCGAATTTCATCTTAATTACAACAAAGACGAGCCAGGCCTTTAGAGTTCATTCTCGTCTCGTTCCGTCTGCCAATTATGGATGTGGCTGCCTGGTTGGCACCGCGACGGGCTCCTTCCTCTCGTCTCTCAAGCCCATATTGTCTCCAGAGCGGAGGAGATTGCTACGTGCCCAGAGTCCCTTTCGGCTGTGCTCGGACCAAACCAGATGAGATTATTCTGCGCATTGGAGATGGCTTCTCCTAATATCAGCTATGAGGCTGGCCTATATGCATACAAATCATATGGATGTGTCCCGTGACGCGGAGCCGCTCTCACCTTCATTAGGATCTAAAAGGTGCTTTTCATCTCATTGCTATTCCAGACAGGTTTCCCAAGTGAGAGACTGCAAAGACGCTGTACCTTAGCTGTAAGTCCCTTCTCGGGTCAGTCGCTACTTATGACTAAACTAAACTAAATGTGGAGGGCATTTATACCAAAGGACAAACGGTGGTACGTGGCGTTGTGTTAGGGAGTCGGTTAATTCATATTTTTCCCACGTTAGATTAAAGTTGCTTCTCTCACGCACGTCCCAAAGATAATCTGATCCAGTATTCAAGAATTATGATTATCCTGGTGGCAAGGACAGAGAGATGGAGAGGCTATAGCAGCCCATGTAATTAAATTAGCCTTGGAATGGCTAATTGGATCAATTTGGGAGGCAGACAGTGTCAAGGATAAGAGTAATCATCTATGCAATAGCACAAAAAAAATTTGCTCAGACATGTCTTGTTAAAAGACAAGGTGCGATCCAGAAGGTTAATGCAATTACTGTCCAATTCTCCCACTCACTTTGCACAATAATGCTAATTAATGTAAGATCTGTGGGCTATAATGAAGCGCGACATGGCCAGGTAATGCTGAATTATAGTGTTTAGGACATCACTGTGTTACTGCCTGGTAATGATGGCCATATTACTAATTTCACATAGTTTTACAGGATAATTGTATCTCAGGCAGATGGATAGTGGCCCACCGCAAAGTGAGTTTCGTTTTTTCTCACCTGTACAGCATGTTAGTATGACAGTCATGCGTTTTGCCCCAATAAAGCCGTGATTTACATTTTATCCAAGGCAAGCTCTCTGGGCTCAGTGAGGTGTAAAGTAATGTAATGAGAAAGAGACTTGGCTTATGAACAGAGCATTCATATTCATTAGCAGCAGGCATTAACATACGACGCCTGTGACAGATCTGTGATGCATGTTTTATGAGTGCAGTTAATGGCACGCTGACAGCATGGCGGCCATAAAGGAGCGGGGCAATCCACCAAATGAAAGCCATAGAGTGGTGGGAGGGCTATTGATTCTCCCCTGTGTCCTATTGATCTCTGACGTTCTCTCATCTGGCCCGGCCTGCTAATCTGCTGTATTATCTCAGACCTGTCCTCCAGAACTAAAACCCATAGAGATTGGGTTTCTTCATTGAGCGCTTATCCTTATCATTAGGGCACAAGTATCTTGTGTTTTATTATAAATGGGAGACACCCACGGTGCAACCCATTGACTCTGCTATCAATAGCTGGATATCATTAAATCCTCATCACCCCCCCCACCCCCCCGCCACGGACGACTCAGCGCTCTGCGTGACCTCTGAATAACCACTGTACACTTGCTTGTTTATGGCCCTGGCTTGTGGTTTCTCATGTATACTGCCTCTTTTATTATAGGCAACTGTAACAGCACACACAGGCGATACTGAACACTGCCTGTGTGAGGCAGGGCCGGGAGAGAGAGAGGGAGAAGGAGAGGGAGGGAGGAGAGAGAGAGGGAGAGAGAGGGGGAGGGAGAGGGAGGGAGGGAGGGAGAGAGAGAGAGAGAGAGAGAGAGAGAGAGAGAGAGAGAGAGAGAGAGAGAGAGAGAGAGACAATGTGTGTGTCTCGACTAGGCTTTATCCCATCAGGTTGATCCACTGAGCACATACAGTAGGTCACCCATTGCAAATGGAAAATCCACTCAAGCTTTGTCAGCAAACATTGTGTGTACCCCCCCCCCCCCCCCCCCCCCACAGCCCCTCTCAGTCATCAGCCCCCCCCCCCCCCCCCCTCGCCCCTCCCCCCAGGGCCCAGACCCTCTCAGTCAAACGCTGCATGTGGATTTCAAGCTGATTTAAGGACTAGCACCCAGAGCAACAGCAATATCACGGAAATGAATAAAAAGGAGACGCGAGGCGCCGGCTAACCCAGGACATAGGAGAGATGTTTATGTTATTGTTGTGTAGTTGTACCTCTGAGGAGCAGAAGGAGGTGCTCGTCGTTGTCTCCTCTGGGCAGCAGCTAGAGGAGGACAGAGGAGAGTGTCATCACTCCTGTTTGCGGACGACTCAGCCCTGCTGGTCTCTGACAAGAACAAGTTACAGGTTGAAAAAACCCTCAGCTCGGAACTAGGCAAAATCTGCACATGGCTCGCTGATAACAAACTATCATTACACATGGGCAAAACACCATTCTCTTCGGTTCAAATAACAAACTCAGCAAGACCGACGGCTTCTCAGTTACAGTGGGTGACAATATTGTCACAAGGAAAGATGAAATTACCTACCTGGGTTCCATCCTAGAGGCAAATCTCTCCTGTGACAAAATGGCATCCAATGTAATAAAAAAAAGTCAACCAACGAACTCGATTCTTGTACCGGATCGCCTCTCTGGTAAACAAGAATACCCTGAAGACTCTGGCAGGAGCACTCATTCAAGGGTACTACGACTATGCTTGCACCTCATGGTACCAAAGCACCTCAAAGGCGCTAAAAACAAAATTACAAACATCTCAAAACAAACTGGTCAGACTACTGCTTGACCTTACTCCTAGAACCCACCTCACCCCTGCCCACTTTGACAACCTAGGATGGCTTAGAGTAGACGACAGAGTACAGCAACTTGCAATGGGCCTGGTCTACAAGATACACTACACGACCAAGGTACCCATGTACATGTCAAAATACTTCCCAAAGGTCAGTGAATACCACGATCACAACACCAGAGGGAGCTCCACAAATCATGTTAAACCCAGATTCGGCTCAAACAAGGGACTAAACACGTTTCGCAATTATGCCACATCAATGTGGAACGCCCTACCCAAAACTGTAAAGGAATGTGAATCACTACCCACTTTCAAAACCACTCTCAAAAAACACCTACGGGAGACTGCAATTCGAAACTGGCCCCTGTAAATGTCCTAACCCAACCCCCTCCAATGTACAGTAATTTACCTAGTATGGTTTTGTCAATATTCCAATGTACAATTGTGCTTGTTTGTACAGTGTGTGCCCCCCCCCAATGTACAGTTTTGCTTGTTTATACAGTGTTTCTCCCCCCCCCCCCCCCCCCCCCCACCACCTCTAATGTAAATTACCCAGTATGGTTGTCAATATCCCAATGTATCCAACCCCCCCACCCAACCTCCTCCAATGTACAGTTTCTACGTCAAATGTATATACTCCCTTTTCTTGACTCTTTTCGTATCACAAACAGTATACTGTATTTGCAAATCTGGTATTTCGTAAATGTATAGATGTAGCAGTACTGTCTATCTGTATGTCATGTATGTCATATATGTCCTGATTAATTGAAAATGGGGGACCCTGATGTAAACAAGACGAAAGTCTTTCTCTGGTCTGCATCCCCTTAACAATTGTGTGTATTGAGCTGTACTGTATTGTACCCATTCTGCAATCTGTTAATAAAGTTTTCAATCAATCAATCAATCAGCGAGACAGGACAGGAGGAGCCTTTCTCTCTCCCCCAGAGAGCAGGACAGGAGGAGCCTCTCTCTCTCCCCCAGAGAGCAGGACAGGAGGAGCCTCTCTCTCTCCCCCAGAGAGCAGGGCACCAGAGGGACAAGGGCGGATGACGCGGGGATCGATGGTGCTTAAGGTGCGGGGGTGACAAGGACAGGTGCGGGGGAGCACCACGCTACGGTCCATTAGATGCGGGAGGCTCCCTGCAGAGAGCAGACAGCATGATAAACAGCCTCAGCACTGATAATAGTCTGGCTGATCAATAGCCTGTCGGACTACCTCCCCCCAGGGAGCCGGCAGGAGGAGCCGCCTCGGCCACTGACCTGAGGGTCGTGTGTGTGTGTTTCTGTGTTTGTGTGTGTGTGTTCCTGTGTGTGTGTGTGTGTGTTCTGTGTGTTTCTGTGTGTGTGTGTGTGTGTGTGTTCCTGTGTGTGTGTGTTCCTGTGTGTTTCTGTGTGTGTGTGTGTTCCTGTGTGTGTGTGTTCCTGTGTTTCTGTGTGTGTGTGTTTCTGTGTGTGTGTGTGTGTGTGTTTCTGTGTGTGTGTGTGTGTGTGTGTGTGTGTGTGTGTGTGTGTGTGTGTGTGTGTGTGCGCGCGTGTGTGTGTGTGTGTGTGTGTGGAGAGACAACTCTCACTGAGTCAGACGAGCATCACGTTGCCCTCTTGACCTTTCACCCTAACCCCATCTTCATAGCATAATAGAATCAACCAAGCATATCCAATTAGTATGCGCACGTCCTTCACGATGGTTTATTCATAGTAATACATTTGATGCATTTTTCACATCCCCCCCCCTCCATGCTTCCTCTCTTGGAGTATTCATTATGTTCATCACAGTCAGCGTTTGATGGTTTTAACTGATCCCATTTGGTTCATGGATGAGTGATCATTTCTATTACCCACACTGTTGCTATGGGCAACACCGTATGCAATATACATTGATAGTCAATGCTCTCTGTATTGTTGTAATTATATACCACTGCTGGCGACATTTAGGTAAAATGGGTGTGTGAGAAAGAGTAGCCAAGAGGTTTAGAGGAGTGCGGCGAAAGTGGTTTGAATCCTTTGGTCGGTTGGTTGGGAAGATCTGGCCCATCTCAAGCCCTGCCTCTTTTCGTGATCCTCCAATTACAACTGTCACTTCTCGGTTTGTCTGAGGAAGCGACGGTTGTGACTAGAGGAAGACAAGAGGCGGGGCTTGAGATAGGTCAACTGCTTCCTTGAAGTGAGTCTCTAGACCTGGGAAGTCACGTGATCGTTTTAAGCCCCGATTGGTTCCGGATGCATTTTGCCTCTGGTTTTTACCATAGTTTCTCAAGGTAGCAGGTTTATATGGTTCCACTTGTTAAATTGGTCTGACATTTGACGGGAGCTGTGTTCAGTAAAATAAATGTTTTTACATTGAGAGAAAGTAGAAAGTCAAAATTGGGTATCTAATGCAAAACGACATCTTTGCAGGAAAGGGTTAATTGCATTTGACAAGCAGTCTTGAGTGAATGCTTCTGCACTGAGAGGATGACGTTACGTCATCGATTATGAACCTACACGGTATGATTTGGCTGTAATAGTTTTGGAAATCACAGGTGGAACCTCAGTCCCCAGATCTATGGACAACAGCAAAAGTCTGTTTTTGGACTGGGTAACTCCCAGTATGTGTGTGTGCCTGTGTGTATGTGTGTATGGTTGTGTGTGTGTGTGTGTGTGTGTGTGTGTGTGTGTGTGTGTGTGTGTGTGTGTGTGTGTGTGTGTGTGTGTGTGTGTGTGTGTGTGTGTGTGTGTGTGTGTGTGTGTGTGTGTGTGTGTGTGTGTGTGTGTGTGTGTGTGTGTGTGTGTGTGTGTGTGTGTGTGTGTGTGTGTGTGTGTGTGTGTGTGTGTGTGTGTGTGTGTGTGTGTGTGTGTGTGTGTGTGTGGGTGTGTATGGGTGTATAATGTGTGTGTATGTGTGAACCTCCTTGTAACTATACTCCCACAGGCTATTGTTTACAAATAAGAATGTGTTCTAAGGCAACTTGCTTGAATAAATAGGAGATTAAAAATACGTAGATGGTTTAAGTACATCACCAAATGCAGGTTGTTAGATGATATGGCAACACCTGGTGGTTTGGGGTTGTACACTATTGTACAGTAGCTTACTTTATTACTAGCTTCATTAGCCATTTTACCATTAGGATAGGTTAGTCCATTTTAAACATTAGTATATAACATAATAAAAAGAAAGAGAAAATAAAAATATATATGCACATATAATGTCATATATATACATAAACACACACACACACACACACACACACACACACACACACACACACACACACAATTCAATGAGAAGGCGTGTCCAAACTTTTGACTGGTACTGTATATATAATAATATATTATTATAAGTCCTTTATTAATTCATATTAATTAAGTGTTCCTTTATTAATCCCCTTGTGGAAATCCAAGTGTGACAGCAGCATGGGGGGTACAGGTAGAATAGGTTTTAATAATAATAATAGAGCATAGAACAAAGTGCAAGTAATAATGACAATAGTGATAACAGTAGTAGTATTGAACAGTAGTGAGTGGCAGGATTCAATCAGTCAGTAGCAATAGTGATGATGGTATACATGGTCCATAACGTAGTAACACACTGTACCAGAGTCCATGCAGAGTCAGATAGTCCTAACAGTGTTTCTTATTAACTCATTCAGCGCCAGTCACGATGATAGTTGGGTTAACTGGCCATCGCTTGAGCGCCAATCACGAGTATAGTCGGGTTTTAATCGTTATTTCTTTTATTAGCGATATCCATTCATTTTCATCCATCCAGCCTGATGTTATCGTTGGGAATGGGTCTGAGCTCGCAAAAGGGCAAACACGTCATTGTGACACGGTCGGTAATGTGGTACGGACCTCCGCGAGCAGTATTTGAAATGGCGATCAGATAATTGGATTCTTTCTTTTGCATTACATCAGATACAAGGTAAGAACACTATATATAAATTTGATCGTTGATCTGATATTTATTTTTACCCCGATCGACGCTGTCTCTGTGTCTGTATGTGTGGCTGTTTTCCGTTAGGTGCAGGATGGGGGGGGTGGGGGGGGGGGGCGCGCCGTTCTAAACCACATTGGATGCTTGCACGGACATTGCGCTCGTCACCAACGCACGAGACAACGGTATCGAATCCGGCTGTCTGCGTTGCCTCCGGCTTGGGCCAGCCGTCATACTAACTCAATTGGCAGAGTTAGCGGGTGGGAAGTCGATGGGTGGTAATCTGGACGTTGTAAACAGCGACTCCTACAGGTCGGTTGGGACGCCTGCACAGCAGAGACAGGAAAATGGCGGGGGCAGTGTGAGCCTCCTACACGTTACTCCTCGCCAAATGAGAGTCCGCACTGGCAGGTGGAAAGATGCGACTGGCTGCCTACACATGTATCGGAGGGGACATGCGATGGGCTTCTATCCTCCCTACAACCGGCCAGTGGGGGGCACATGCGAGCATCGTTCAAGACAGGGGAGGGGAGAATTGGCATGGCTAAATTGGGATGGGAGAAAAATAGAAAAAGAGGAGAAAAAGTGGATTAAAAAAAAGAGGAAGATTCGATAATCAGGCGAAAAATTACAACGTGTTTAGTGTATTCCACTAAAACGCTATTATCGCGTCTTTCTCTGGAATTACTCAGAAGCACCCAAAGTTATACTCATATTCAAAAGGCTATAAAACGGAAATGTAGCGATGAAAAAACAATCCGTTTTGTAGATGTTGACTGGATGCAACTAACTGATAATCGACGGGTGTATTAGACCCATAGCTATAATTTAAGATATATTTTAAGGACTCGCAAATCTCGCAGTCCCCCCATTGACTTACAGCATTGATTGATTGATTGAAAACTTTATTAACAGATTGCAGAATGGGTACAGTACAGTACAGCTCAATACATATATAGCAGTAGCGTACTAGCGCCATCTCGTGGATTAAGTGATGGCGCAGAATGAGTTAAGAGTCAGATAGTCCTAACAATGTTTATTATTAGGAGTCAGATAGTCCTAACTGTTACAAAGGATCAGATTAAACCGAATATATATATTTATTTATTGATATATATTGCATAGTATTTGTATATCGTTTGATATCCCTTGTATATTCCTTGTACATATACACGGAATATCCCTTTAGCCCAGACCATAATATTTCATTCTCCTATTGGACAGCGGTCCACAGGCGCCAGAGCCGTGCCTCCGGAGTCAGGTTCAAAGTCACCGTCAAGACATGTCTGAACATGCCCGGCCTTGCCCAGGGCTACGAGACAGAAATGAGGCTGGCACTAGTTTGTTCACCGTGCATATAAATATGGCGCAGGTGAATACAGAAGCACTTAGTCAGAAGTCAAGAGTTACCCAATAAGTTGAAGCCTCACCCACGATACAACGTGCGGTGAAGTATGGCCTGTTTGGCCCCAGAATAGAGCATTGAGACCGCGTGCGAATTAATAACTGAATTGTCAGAGTTTGGCGCTATACCGTCGAGTGCGACATATTTCTATTAAGTCAGTAATAGTCTATTTGTGTATAGTGTATCGTGCGGCTAAAGTTCTAGAGTGACCAGCATCACCAACGCTTCCTCGTATTAGCTAGAGTTCTTATCCAGGCTGGGCTGCTTTCATGGCGCTTTCACCCGAGGAGACCTAGACGAGAACCGTGTGGACATGTACACTGGATTAATCTACCCGACGACTACATAGCCCTTTGCGGCTGGATTATATTTGTTTTGGTCCTGTGATTTATGGAGCGGAGAATCGCCGACGCTTACACGTGTTGGATTTACCCCGCGAGGAGCCAAGTCGAGTCGGCGCCTCAGAGAGCCTGAGGCCGGCTAGCTTTCTTCACTGTGGAGCTACAGTCTACGGAGAACAGCTGTATTCGTCTGTGGATCAAGAGGCTATTGCACCGTCTCCTGTACTTGGAGTCTCCTTAGTCATCGTTGACCAGACTCTCTACTACCGACAGATCCTCTACCCCTGCTGGCTTACAACCAGGGGGACCCTTCCAGTATCTCCCGCTATATATTACTAGTGTACCATAGATATAATTCCCTAAGATTCAGGTTGTATAATTACCTCCTGCGTAACCAGAGAATGGACATTCATTGTTGATTTGCCTACGCACATTCCTTTGCCTTACAAGTGCATTCAAAGTATAATAGAGAAGTATTATGTACCTTTTGCTGCAATAAATACTTAAAGACAACTTTGTGTAGAACCGGTTCATTGTGGGAAGTGTTCATTATATTTAGATATCATGTACTGTATGGCCAGTAATTAAAGTACATAAAGCGGTAGTGGTTTAATGATACCATACTTATCAATACAGTCAGGGAATTGTACCCCTCAGTTACACTAACAGTGTTTATTATTAAGAGTCAGATAGTCCTAACAGTTCTCATGTTCACCAGGCGTTAGCTCTCCAGCATTTGGCAGCAGTTCGTGCCCACGGTTGTGGAGCCTGATGGCAACTGGCACGAAGGACTGGCCGAGGTGGTTTGTGGTGTGTTGTGAGGGGACAAGTCTGAACGTGCTCCTCATCTTGGCTAGCTCCTCATAGAGCAGGTGGGAGGGATTTTCCAGTATAGCGTCGTCCAGCTTTTTCCTCATCCTCCTCTCAGCCACCACCTTTAGTATGACCACTGACCAGCTCGACTCCCACTACGGAGCTAGCCTGCCCTTCCTCACCAACTTCTTCATATATATATATATTAGAGCTGGGCCGTTAACGGCGTTAACGTGCTGCGTTAACGCTATACTAGTATCGCGCGATAATATAATTAACGCATTAATCTATTTTTTTTCTTTTTTTACATTTTTTTTTTTTACCTTTATTTACCCAGGGTAGGTTCGCTGAGCACAGATGCTCTTTTTCAGGAACGCCCTGCTTCACATTCACACAGTTCCATTCACACCTGGGAGCTGCCCAGTACAACCACAGTTGACACCATTGGCCACTGAGCAACTCCACTGGAGCAGTTGATTCAAGCCATGTCACATAGTTCAAGTTTGAAATGATTCTTTCTGTTTTGCTCCTGAGAGTGCTAGATACTGTACTGTACTGGTAATATTATTTATTTGTGTTAACTTCTGAATAAAACAACTTATTAAACACAAGTACATCTTATTGAACATTATTTTGATATTTCATTACCAATTATCATAGCAAAACAGCTTTTTCAAACAGTCTGTAATGCATTTTGGAAACGGGAGATGGGCTCATGGTGTAATGGGCCACCTGGCCTGAGAAACATAAGGAGGAAAGAAAAAGTAAGGACGTACTTCTGGTCATTATTTGGGTAGAACACACATATTTTGAATGCCTTCGGCATTTTTTTTTTTTTTGGGCCATTTTAATCTAGATTAATCTAGATTAAATCCAGGATTGCAGATAGATTAATCTAGATTAAAAAAATTAATCTATGCCCACCTCTAATATATATACATACATACACGCACACATATACCACATATATGCCACATATACAATATATCAAAGGTAAATTTACTTCCGCGCAAGTGGGACTCAACATCCACAAAACTTGTAGATATGGTGTACATAAAAACATTGGAAATCATTTTTCGTGCTAAGAGTAAAAGCCTACCAGTTTGTATTCAATGTCTCTTTAAACCAAGAGAAGGAAAGTATAATACATTTTAAGAGGGTTATGTATTCTTAAAACATGTAAAAAGGTAAGAACTAATGTAAAAGCTAGATGTGTTTAAATTTTGGGAGTTCAATTATGGAATAGCCTTAGTGACGGGTTGAAGTTGTGTACTTCTCAGGGGAGATTTAAAAAAGCATTAAAGGATAAAATAATTCAGGAGTACAGATTTGAGTAAAACATCAACCATTTGTTTTTTCTTAAACATTTTTATATCTTGCAGCTTATTTTAAGTTTTTCTTTCTTATATTGAAATATATTTAGTTTTTAAGAATTTGTAAAGGATAGGCAAAAATAAGCATGTGCTTCAGCCTATTCCTTTTTTTCGGTCGTTGATTTTGGATTTTGTGTGTGAGCTTGCCTTGAATATGTACCTTTGTGATTATTTTTTCTTTTCCTTTTGTAAGTCCACACGGGTGTGTTTGATTTGTCTGTAAACAAGATTGAAAAATAAACTTCATTCATTCATCACATGCATTCAAATTATACAGGCCTACATTCCCTTTACTACCCCACCCCCCCCCCCCCAACCCCATGTCATGGTTGGTCCATAATTTCCCCCACGGAGGTAGTGACCTAAAAAACCTCAACACGCCACAACTCTACCATGGATGTCCTGGCACGGTAAATAAAAAAACGGGCACCATGACAATACATGATACCCACCATAATGTATTGTACAGTAGCTTGATGTTTGATTCCAGTTGTAGGTCAGTCAGAATCCTCCTCACTGTGTTTGTGAAGGACTCAGGGGGATTATTACCCCCCCCCCCCCCCCCCCCCCGTCCCCCAGAGCCACGATGCCAATATATGACCGGGGATTACAGAGGAAATACAGTATGAAAGGCTGTGAGCCGAGTGCTGGGAACAGACTGGTGACTGATACGACCTTTGGCCTCTCTTGTGGCTGAAATATGACCACTCTTATAGCTTATAACAGTCATCCGAGTCTGGAGCACAGTGTTGGTTTTGAAACGTTATTGGATTTCAGTAATAAGAGGCGCTGTGCGGCCCGGTCTTGGTCTGTGGTGGGAAGTGAAAGGACGACTTCCTGGACGACGGCACGGCCCCCTTTTATCATCCCAGGTTAATACATCCTTAATTATGTTTACTCCAGTACAAATTTGTCAGGTCTATTGGTTACAAGGTTGTGTAAATAAAATAAATTATAAATAAATAAAAAAGCCCTTTTGCCATACGAGAATCTGACGTAATGAAGTGTTGCACACATGCCGAGGTTGAAAGAGCGGTGGTCTCTTTGAGGGTGGCGTGAAGAGGAAGCATCATTTCAGCAAGTGTTTGCAGCAAAGTACTGCATCAGAAGGCGGATGTGGAAACACAAACTGGCGTATATGCACACCCACACACACACACACACACACACACACACACACACACACACACACACACACACACGCACCCGCCAATACACACACACACACACACACACACATAAACACACAGGCACACACCCGCCTATACACACACACACACATAAACACACAGGCACACACCCGCCTACACAAACACACACACACACATGCACGCACCCGCCTACACACACACACACACACACACACACACACACACACACACACACACACACACACACACACACACACACACACACACACACACACACACACACACACACACACACACACACGCACGCAAACACACACACAGTGGTGTTGTCACTCACTGAGTCAAGACCACAGGTCTGCTCTGAAGTTGTTTCTTCTCAGCGCGCCAACGTTATCTCACCACTACAGTTGTGGCTTCAATGGCGGTGAGACATCCTGACTTGGAAAGTGAGACTCCATATCTCCAGCAAAACCCCACAAACCAGAGACCGCAGGCTGCAGCTTCTGCAGCCCCGGCTCGCTGTGACTTCAAACACTAACAAGCTGGAATAACATTTAGCTTGGGGTGGCTTCCCCTTGACGGCTCCCAGCTGCTGGCAAGCTGACGGGAGGGAGACAGGATTTATTATAGGCCCCCGTTGCATTTGGAGAAAACCTAAACCGCAGCGTATAGAAACCGTGGGGTCGCAAAATGTGTGATTAGGGCTTTTTTTCCACTCTGAATCAGGCCTTGCATCCACAGCGGATCAATCCGTCTGAAAAATCTATTTCCATCTCTTAGCTCGCTCGCTTTCCGCCGTCTATGAAATGCTGTGCGTAGAATCAAATTGACATTAGAGGTTGATCTTGAATGGCTTTGAAGATGACATTTACATGATACAAAAGGGCCAGAGTGAAATACTTTAGCGACGGCGTGAAGGGTTGAAACGATCCCGGGATTGAATCTTCACACCTTGAGATGTGCAACCCTTCACCACACGCCATCCGCTGCTTTGGTCTGATCTGTTTTGCACGGTGTCTGAGCCGAGCATCATTTACACCTGTATTTACACACAGGAAGCACGGGTGGAATGACCCGAAAAACACTCTCTGTGGCAACATACAGTACAGATGGCATGACAAAGAGCTGACATCATTACACATAACAAAACAAACAACACTCAGACGTCTCAATGACTGCACTGCCCACGTGAGTCTGTGTTTGATTAGTCTCACGTAGCCAGACCTCTCTCCACACTATGTTAGCGCTGTACCAGCGCAGAGGAAAGGTCTGGCTGAACCTGTTACCAGTCTGCTATAGGGGGGAAAAAACTCTGGGTTGTTTGTATTTGTTAAAACCAATCACAATAATCCTGGGCGGCACTAAGCCCAAGATGCAGCGATGGAGCCCTTGCAAAATAATGTTTCAGATGGTGGAAGGGGAGGAGAATTCCGACTGAAATAGTTGGCCAATGGCGCGCTAGTCTATATCCTGTGAGTCAGACTAACATTTCATAAGTTCCACACGCAGTGAATCACCCACTTAGCGATGTGGCCACCTCCCTTTGCTCAACAAGTCTGAACAGAACGTCAGAGCTTTGACTCAGGTTGACAGGTTACAACCACTCCAGCGTTTCTTCAGAACGTCAGAGCTTTGACTCAGGTTGACAGGTTACAACCACTCCAGCGTTTCTTCAGAACGTCAGAGCTTTGACTCAGGTTGGACAGGTTACAACCACTCCAGTGTTTCTTCAGAACGTCAGAGCTTTGTCTCAGGTTGGACAGGTTACAACCACTCCAGCGTTTCTTCAGAACGTCAGAGCTTTGACTCAGGTTGGACAGGTTACAACCACTCCAGCGTTTCTTCAGAACGTCAGAGCTTTGTCTCAGGTTGGACAGGTTACAACCACTCCAGCGTTTCTTCAGAACGTCAGAGCTTTGACTCAGGTAAGGTTGGACAGGTTACAACCACTCCAGCGTTTCTTCAGAACGTCAGAGCTTTGACTCAGGTTGACAGGTTACAACCACTCCAGCGTTTCTTCAGAACGTCAGAGCTTTGTCTCAGGTTGGACAGGTTACAACCACTCCAGCGTTTCTTCAGAACGTCAGAGCTTTGACTCAGGTTGACAGGTTACAACCACTCCAGCGTTTCTTCAGAACGTCAGAGCTTTGACTCAGGTTGGACAGGTTACAACCACTCCAGCGTTTCTTCAGAACGTCAGAGCTTTGACTCAGGTTGGACAGGTTACAACCACTCCAGCGTTTCTTCAGAACGTCAGAGCTTTGTCTCAGGTTGGACAGGTTACAACCACTCCAGCGTTTCTTCAGAACGTCAGAGCTTTGACTCAGGTTGACAGGTTACAACCACTCCAGCGTTTCTTCAGAACGTCAGAGCTTTGTCTCAGGTTGGACAGGTTACAACCACTCCAGCGTTTCTTCAGAACGTCAGAGCTTTGACTCAGGTTGACAGGTTACAACCACTCCAGCGTTTCTTCAGAACGTCAGAGCTTTGACTCAGGTTGACAGGTTACAACCACTCCAGCGTTTCTTCAGAACCTCAGAGCTTTGACTCAGGTTGGACAGGTTACAACCACTCCAGCGTTTCTTCAGAACGTCAGAGCTTTGACTCAGGTTGACAGGTTACAACCACTCCAGCGTTTCTTCAGAACGTCAGAGCTTTGACTCAGGTTGGACAGGTTACAACCACTCCAGCGTTTCTTCAGAACGTCAGAGCTTTGACTCAGGTTGGACAGGTTACAACCACTCCAGCGTTTCTTCAGAACGTCAGAGCTTTGACTCAGGTTGGA
>NC_140182.1:50821877-50829377 GCF_963971535.1 Notolepis coatsorum
AGCCAGCGGCGGTGGCTTTGGTGGTGAGCGGGATTACAGGGTGCACTGGAGCTGTGGTTCGGATGGCAAGCACCACGTTCTGCTCAGCCCCCTGTGACAGTCAATTGAGCTTTTTCCCACTCGCTAACAGCTCAATGGTGTGACTGCGCCGTTTTCCAGATGTCTGGGCTGCGGCCGTCGGAGGAGTGTATCCACGCCGCCGACTCTGAGGAGAGGTGTGATATTCCCCCACAGCTACTGTTTAAACATAATGACTTGTTTACTCCTTCTCCTTTATGTACTGGATGGTATATATACACATTTTACATTCGCGCGCTTAAAACCACATACCTGTGTTTTATCCTGCTCTCATAGAAGCAGAGCTATTAGCTTTATTATTATAGTATCTTGTTGATAAAGCAGCCTCTGTTTATGAGGAAGTCAACCTCTGGGAGAGGATTCATACCATGGGTAGAAAACTTAAATGCAAGCTCAGGGTTTTCTGTATTTCAAACAGTGTGTGTCTGTGTGTGTGTGTGTGTGTGTGTGTGTGTGTGTGTGTGTGTGTGTGTGTGTGTGTGTGTGTGGTGTGTGTGTGTGTGTGTGTGTGTGTGTGTGTGTGTGTGTGTGTGTGTGTGTGTGTGTGTGTGTTGCGTGCGCGCTACGTGTGTGTGTGAATTGTGTATGCATGCTCAAAACTGCCATGGTTGCACCTGCCTCTCTGTTTGTGCTCCTCCCACTCCAGTTCACTGCTCCTCCTACTCTCTGATGTCGCTACTAATGAGAGGAGGTTTAATTAGTGCCGGCAGATTCTCCCTACATAACTGTACTCAACTTCATTAAGCGCTGTCAACAGGCCAATCAGCGCTGCACATAAACACAGTTCATTACCAGGCTCTCCCCTCTTCTCTTCTCTTCTCTTCTCTTCTCTTCTCTTACGCTTCTCTTCTCTCTCTCTTCTCTTCTCTTCTCTTCTCTTCTCTTCTCTTCTCTTCTCTTCTCTTCTCTTCTCTTCTCTTCTTCTTCTCTTCTCTTCTCTTCTCTCGTCTTCTCTTCTCTTCTCTTCTCTTCTCTTCTCTTTCTCTTCTCTTCTCTTCTCTTCTCTTCTCTTCTATCTATCTATCTATCTATCTATCTATCTATCTATCTATCTATCTATCTATCTATCTATCTATCTATCTATCTATCTATCTATCTATCTATCTATCTATCTATCTATCTATCTATCTATCTATCTATCTATCTATCTATCTATCTATCTATCTATCTATCTATCTATCTATCTATCTATCTATCTATCTATCTATCTATCTATCTATCTATCTATCTATCTATCTATCTATCTATCTATCTATCTATCTATCTATCTATCTATCTATCTATCTATCTATCTATCTATCTATCTATCTATCTATCTATCTATCTATCTATCTATCTATCTATCTATCTATCTATCTATCTATCTATCTATCTATCTATCTATCTATCTATCATCTATCTATCTATCTATCTATCTATCTATCTATCTATCTATCTATCTATCTATCTATCTATCTATCTATCTATCTATCTATCTATCTATCTATCTATCTATCTATCTATCTATCTATCTATCTATCTATCTATCTATCTATCTATCTATCTATCTATCTATCTATCTATCTATCTATCTATCTATCTATCTATCTATCTATCTATCTATTATCTATCTATCTATCTATCTATCTATCTATCTATCTATCTATCTATCTATCTATCTATCTATCTATCTATCTATCTATCTATCTATCTATCTATCTATCTATCTATCTATCTATCTATCTATCTATCTATCTATCTATCTATCTATCTATCTATCTATCTATCTATCTATCTATCTATCTATCTATCTATCTATCTATCTATCTATCTATCTATCATCTATCTATCTATCTATCTATCTATCTATCTATCTATCTATCTATCTATCTATCTATCTATCTATCTATCTATCTATCTATCTACTATCTATCTATCTATCTATCTATCTATCTATCTATCTATCTATCTATCTATCTATCTATCTATCTATCTATCTATCTATCTATCTATCTATCTATCTATCTATCTATCTATCTATCTATCTATCTATCTATCTATCTATCTATCTATCTATCTATCTATCTATCTATCTATCTATCTATCTATCTATCTACCTCCATCCCTCCCTCCCTTCATCCAGTGGAGATGGGTGTAAAGGCTTGAGTTTATATTTCAGTCCTTGGAGACTCTGTGACACAGAGTTTTATAAGAAACAAAAGCATATAAAACCAGACTTGTTTTTTCAGGCGGAAACACAGAGGATCAAATTATGTGTGTTTAATGCAGAGGGGGTTAACCCAACATTTGGAAGTCTTTATGCAAAAAAACTATACAATGGTTTATATCAAAATGACGTCTAATCGTGAGACCATGAATTGGAAATCAATCATGCTATTGGGAAGGGGGGCAGAACCATGAGAAATCCATCCCCCCACATCGATTCGTTCTCTGACCCATAAATCTAAAGCGTATCACAATTAACTTTACAGCTTGCATCAAAATGCATTGATTGACCTCCGGCACAGTCTTTAACAACAAGATCAATTCTCCCTAATAAGGATCCCTGATAGTTGGGTCGAGGTTCATGCTTCATACAATGGTAGATCTGGCGGTCTGATTAACATTGTATGAGCAAATCCTCTCCTGGCTCACACACCGCAGTGATTTATGAGCCTGCAGAGGGCAAACTCTCATGACATCACTTCCCTCTCTGAAGAGTTGTATATATCACATGTAAATGTGATCACTTGCCTGGCCAATTATCCTCCATCCTGACTGTTTGGCTGGCAGCGTGTGCAGCCTGGACAGTGATAGAGAGATAACCACCAAGGCTTGTTAGATTCCTGACAGGCGCAGCTTGTCAATCTGTGGTTTTGAAACCTCCCTAATCGAAATATCTCTTGGAGCGAGCCAGTGGATTGTGCAGGGGGTGAACGTCATCAAAACCTTTCATGTTCTCTGGCTGAGGGAAGAGAGAGAGAGAGAGAGAGAGAGAGAGAGGAGAGAGACGAGAAGAGAGAGAGAGAGAGAGAGAGAGAGAGAGAGAGCTGTAGCAGGTATATTGTGCTCTTTGTTTACCCTTTCTCTTACCAATCTGGTTCACAGATGGCCAACAATTATTTCTCTGTGTGCGCATTGCCGCTGGCGAGCCACCAGCTTTCCAGAGATTGGTGTAATCCTTTATTATTTATGATTGTCTGGGATTTTTGGATCACGATTGAACACAATCTGTTGAATAACAGAGTAGAGGAGGCGGGGGGGGGGGGGGGGGGGGGGGGGGGGGGGGGTGAAATGCAAACAGAGAGCCTGGAAATGTAGAAGTCAGGGCGTTCATAATGAAGACGTGATGCTCACTGCTAGAGGAACCGTTAGAATTCAGCGCACTTTAATCCCATTAACACAGGCTAAATATATCATTTGTTTTAAGCTTGCCAGTGGTGGTGTTTATGCTAATAGCCTGGTCGCTCTAGGCGGTTTTCTAGGAGACTTTTGGAGGGCACCGGCTAATAATTAGATTTAATAAGGAAGTCAATTTCTATCCTCATTTGAAATGTAAAAAAAAAAAGAATAAGAGGCTTAGCCTCTCACAGGAGGCATTCATTTGTTGATTTGGTCTCGCTTTCTCTCTCTGGGGTTCTGTCGTCTTCAATTCTTTAACCCTCGTGTACTTGTTTTAGAGGGACACAGAAAATCACATTGATTTGTTCTCTTTTGGGAAATAAGACAAAAATAATTGATCTGTCGGAAATATGAGTACTTAGTGACACCAAGCTTGTTGAGTGGCAGGCAGAGGCCATGGTGTGTATCGATGTAGCAGGGATATATGTGTGTGTGTGTGTGTGTGTGTGAGTGTGAGTGTGAGTGTGAGTGTGAGTGTGAGTGTGAGTGTGTGAGTGTGAGTGTGAGTGTGAGTGTGAGTGTGAGTGTGAGTGTGAGTGTGTGTGTGTGTGTGCGTGCCGTGCGTGCGTGCGTGCGTGGTGTGTGTGTGTGTGTGTGTGTGTGTGTGTGTGTGTGTGTGTGTGTGTGTGTGTGGTACTATTCTGACCTGTCTTGCAGCAGAGCTCATCATCCCAGCCTGGCTCTGCTGGATCTCTGCTCGCCTCATGAGCAGGGGGGGTTCTAGCTGGTGGGACTCTCTGATCTCCTGTCAGAGAGCAGGCTCTACTCCCCCCCAGCCCTGATCACTTCTTCTCCATCTCTCCATTATTATCTCCCCATACCCAGACGAAGCTCTCTCTCTCTCTCTCTCTCTCTCTCTCTCTCTCTCTCTCACGTCTCCTTCCCTCTGTCTCTCTTTTTCAACTTAATAATGGAATCAAGTGCCCCATCCAGAGCGAGCAGCAATACAGGCTCGGTGGAGGGAGGGAATCATTTTCACTGAGCATGTGTCAGTCAGCAGGTATAGCAGCACTTGCGTGGAGTCAATTTGGCATGGAGTAGTGGAGCTATATTGCTGTGTGCCGGGGAATAGGGAACGCTCCTCAGCAAGGCAGTGGTGAAATGCAGTATATGAGGAGCACTGCGGTATCATAAGGAGATTTGAGAGAGACTGGAATACTGGGCTGTGTCCACGGTGTATTAATACCTTGTCAGAATTTGTCAGTGTTTCATAACAACTTAAGCCCAACACCAATTCCTACGCTACTTCATTATATTCCTCATTCACACGTTCGTTTTTTTTTACCTTGTCAACCCTGTGTAATGTAGACTAATCAACAATTGATGCAAGTGTACATATTTACACCATTATGAAAAAACAGAGCCAGACAATTCAATTATTTGGACCTTATGGTGGTTGCACTTTTTTCTCCAAGGGCTGTTCCCTTGACAACGTGTTTTTACTGCCAGACAGTCATGTGAAGTCATTCCCACATCATGTGAATGTAATCACGAACCACAACCCCAATTTAGTCCCCAAAGAACCTTAATCCAAAAGAACCTTAATCGCATCAACCATTTAGCAAAGAAAAAAAAACGTTGATGAGGAAACGTTTGTTCCTCTCAATCAATTACCGGCACTTGATCCTCTCTGATCAGTGTGATGTTGAATGTTTTTCATTGCTATTTGTGTCCCACGTTCTGGAACGCGTCCAGGAGGAGACACGGCTGTCCAGGGCTGTACATCCCACCGGCGGAAGCCTCTCTGAGGCCTTTAACTGTGTGTGGTGCTTGCTGTGACACAGTCGATAGAGGAGCGACGGAGCTGCTGGAACCGCTGAGCCCGAGTGACTCCTTAACAATATCTCACCGGGCCACTTTGACTCCTGATTATACGGCGTGAAAGGGTGTGGGCGAGACGCCGAGGGTAGAGAGAGAGGAAGGGGCAGCGTGAGCCACAGCACGGCCTCTCCGGAAGTAGGTCGCTGAAAGAAGAGGGGGGGGGGGGGGTGAGAGGACTGGCAGCCCTCCAGCACCGCCGTGAGTGGTGAACACAGAACAATCACATAACAAGATAGCAGCTTCATGTTTGAGGCCGAGGTTGTAGAGGAGGAAGTGTTCACGTATCAGCGTTTCTAAGAGTCCTGCTGGATCAGCGCTGGAGCTCATCACGCAGATTCAGCGCCGGCCGGGCAGACATTCTGGACACGCCGGTCCTCTCGTGGTCCAGATACGCGGAACACATAGTATCGGCGTATTGGTTGTCGTGTTGGAGGCCCGTGTGAGCATTGCACCGGCAACACAGTAGTAGTACACATCACGGTCTTTGTGCTGAATTACAATAAAAGGATTTATATGAGAAGTGATTGATTCAAAGATGAGAGCCCTGTGGTCTCTTGTTATGCGCTCACAGCTACACACACACACACACACACAGCCAATAAAGGCTTGAGACAGTTTTACAGCCTCGCTGAGGCATGTTTAACTGTCATGTGGGCTTGCTTGATGTTATTAACCATGTGTCATTCATTTAATCATCCGGTTTCCTACAGGGATGCGATCACAAACGTACCGACGTGGTGAAGCTCGGGTTTCGGTTGCAGTTTCCACCTACGATTGACCAAACAACTCCCCCTCTTTGAAGAGCGCTAAGCGCCTGTGAATTGACACTATTTATTAACGCTATAGCGGCAAGCACTGGTGCAAAAGAGGAGACTGTTTGTAAATGTAAACACACGAAGCTGCCGATGAACTAAGAGCACACATACATGCATTAACCTTTGATCAGAGATGTTGACTCATAATCGGAATTTACTGACTATATCATCTAATGAAAGTGCGGGGGGGGGGGCTAAAAAAAACTCCAGCTTCACCTACAATTTGGCGTCAAAATTAGATCACGTTGTGTTCTTCGCGCGGCTGAGGTTAGACTAGTGTATTCCTGGCGTTTTTTTATACGTTTTTGACGACGTATCATGTCCTATCTACACAGAAACGCGTTTTTTGGCGTTTTTTTGTGGATACGGATGAAACGCAAAATTGTGTTTGCGTTTGGAGATACGCAAAAAAAACGAGTCGACAACAGCGTGTAGTCAGCACGCTAGCCGTTGTTGCGAAAACGCCCATGCGCAGTAGATACCATCTGCGTGCCCTTCCGGTGACAACAGTGTGTGTGTGTGTGTGTGTTTGGGACAGAGCTCCGTGTCCCAATAGCTTCAGCTACCATGTGTTGTCAAGTTATTGTTATAAGGACCCCAGTCCAAGCTACAACAGTCTGCATTCCCTTAACAATTGTTTGTATTGAGCCGTATTGTATTGTACCCATATGCAATATGTTAAATAAAGTTTACATCCATTCATTCTGCTAGCATTACCGATAGCATGAGCAGCTGGCTAACGTGAGCTATCAGGATTCAGACCCTGTTAGCTCAGAGTTCCTCTTTCAACTTAACAAGCATTAAACAAAATGGCCCAGTCATCTATTCACCTTTGTTTAATACACACAGCGTTGTCTCTAATGTTATCTAACTACTGATAGCTCGCGATATCATCAGTTTCGTGCTGGCTAAGTAGCGTGAGCTAACGTTAGCTTCTAGCCACAATGCTATAGTTATAATGGCATACTCCATTGACGTTAGCATGCAGCTAACAATGCTACCGATCGTTTTTAGACTAAACTATCTGCTCTTGGTGGTCACTTGTGTTGATGTTAGTTTTGTTTCATCAACAAATGACAGGCAGAACACACAGTGAATGTATCCGTTTTGTTTATTGCACTTTTATTAGGCTTTGCTGAAAAAAGAATTGCTGCATTGAGTGAGCAAGCAAGATGGTGGCGCGGCATAGGCGCCTGCCTTATTGACATTTCTTTCCTGGAGCTTCCACCAGGAAGTGTATTGGCACATTCGTTCTGATTGGTTGAAATTGCCTTCATGTTTGCCACCTACTGCCACCTACTGCTTTGGCAGTGTACTACATCAGTGTGCTTGGCTGACAAAAACGAAAAAAAAACGAAAGTGTGACTCAGGCGCACGACGTCGCGGCGATACGCATAAGAAAACA
>NC_140182.1:50831877-50907199 GCF_963971535.1 Notolepis coatsorum
AGTCTCACAAAAAGATTGTCGCCGATTTTGTTAGCTTACATGCTAACGTGATTGGAATATGCCAGTATAAAAGTATAGCATTGTGGCAAGCAGCGAAGTTTGTTAGCTTACGTGCTAACGTGATTGGGATATGCCAGTATAACAGTATAGCATTGTGGCTAGCAGCTTGGTAACGTTAATGCTAGCAGAATGAATGGATGTAAACTTTATTTAACAGATTGCAGAATGGGTACAATACGGCTCAATACAAACAATTGTTAAGGGAATGCAGACTGTTGTAGCTTGGACTGGGCTCCTTATAACAACAACTTGACAACACATGGTAGCCGCAGCTCCTTGGGACAGCTCTGCTGTAAACACTGGAAATAAGCGTGCAGGTCTCTACTGCGCATGGGCGTTGAGCAACAACGGCTCCGTATCCGGCTTGCGCAGATTACATGGCACCATTGTCTGCGAGTTTTGGCGAGTATCCAAAACGGAAACACAATTTCAGCGTTGCCAGTATAGGACAACGCGTTATCCTGCCAAAACGGTGTTTCTTTTTATCTTGGACAGCAAACGTAATCATTCAGCAACAAAAACGTTGCTGTATTCACCAGTGTAACCATGGCCTGAGCCGTTACATGTGGAAGTGAGTCGCTGCTCGGTTCAAAGTGGCAGGAGTGAGGGGGAGAGGGGGACAATCCCTGTTCTGTAAAGAATTAGAGCCACCTCGGCAAATAGGCCAGTGTGCAATGCCTGAGGGTGGGAGTTTCACCGAGGCTGGGCTTTCTGTGTAAATAAACAGTGAGGAGGTGGGCGGAGCCCCCCCCCCACCTCTCCCTGGGGTTGGGCCCAGCCTTTTGTTGCCTTTAATCCAAGCACTCTCTATTGAAAAGCATGAGGGGTGCCTGGGTGAGATTAGCCTGCCAGCTCTTGTGTGTGCTTGAGTTTCTCACAGGCTGCCTCTATACTTTAGGAAATAACACAGTCATCCCACAACCTCACGGCGGCTGACAAGAATGGCAAGTAACTAGACTGTGTTGGGCAATCACACATTTTGACATAGCCGCGACTGTGCCTGGTGATCACGAATGCCAAAAAAACAAGCCACCTGATCCTTGATACTCGGATTGAATGCTTGGTAGTTTTTTTTTGTTCTTTGAGAATGCATAGTAATGAGAGTGGGAGAGTGAGCGGACAAGGTGCACAAAGGCCTTCTGGTTTTACCTGCATGCCGTCCCACGTCAGGCTACGTGTCTTTACATGTGTCTTTACATGTGTCCAAATGTCAACATGGCTTTTGCTAGTGTGAAGTGCAAGTGTAAGACAGGCCAGACCACTTCATCTTATTGTTGTTCTTCTTCTTCTTCTTCATCATCTTCTTCTTCTCCTTGACTTGATATCACATATACTAAATTGATGGTGTTATTTGCTTGTTATAGTCTACAAGATTTGTTTTATCCATACACATTCAAGGGAGAGCAAAAACTAATAGTAACAGGAATATTTAAATATGTATTTCCTTGATTATTTTGAAAACTAAAGCACTACATCATTCCACGTTTTCATTTCAGTCCTGTTTGATGTGAGAATGGGTTGATTGCCTTTGCAGTAAAGGTACAGTAACGAGATTATTTTGCCTGCTTATTATATGGGCCTATAAGTAAAGCAAAACTACAGGTTGTAATGTTACAACTGTTTACATGCTTCCCTTTTTCCTTTGTTTAATGTAGGCTCTCATTACCACGTGGTGGTAACAGATTGTTTGAACTGGAGAGAAAAGCCATTCGAAGCTAATTAAGCAGCCATTCCAGGCACTATTCACAGGCAGAGGACCGAGGAGCACAGGCATTTGTCAGCGCTTGACCCCGCGTGGTATTGATTGACAACGCGGCTCCTTGAATGACAGGCTTGACATAACCCGACCAATCGCAAGCCGGCAAGTAAGTGTACCGCGCAGCGATTGGACGAGAAGCCTTAAAGCCACAGAATAAGTCCCACGTGGGGGAGAGTGAACCTTCAAAACAAGCGATAGGCTGTGCTCTCTCTCTCTGCTCTCGTGCTCAGACATGGCTGATGTTCATATCAGACAAAAGCAATCATCTCATTCCCCACAGCATACAGCTAGCTATCACACAGATGCTGATAGGTAGTCACACGAATATGTTTTGTAAAACTCGAGCGCAACTCAAGCAAACAATTTATGGCACATATTTGGTGGTTGTTGTCGTCGATCGACTGGACACAGACACTACTAGTGTGTCCTTCATGTAGATGGATTTTAGTCTGTATATTTTGGTGTAGTTTCGTCACATTTTAGGACTTTTCCTTGGAATATCTAATGATATTTCATTGTAACGTGGTGCTAGGAAGTTGTGTGTTCCACAGTAACCTTTTTATGGATAGAAAATGTAACAATGTCTGCATGCTACAATCCCATCTCTTATATAAACTCCCATTATTATTATTATAATTATTATTATTAAACACGACATATACCGATATATATGAATACATTTCAAAATATTTTGTAAAAAAAAATCAGCGTCGACACAGTGTTGTTGTACACGACGAGAATGATCTTGTAAATCCATGGGATGATGTCATGTATCATTGAACCCCACGTGGGGCCCGTCGTTCTCCGATAGGCAGATGTAGCCGTATTCCATTCGGAGTAATGCGATTGGACAGATAGGCGCTGCCACGGCTAGTCCAGCCCTACTGCCTGTGTGTGGCACACGGGGGGAGCCGGACAACACGGGGAAATGTGAGATCGTGGAGTACCATGTTACGCTTTTAAAAAGAATTTCAAACCTCTTCAAATCGGAAGAAAGATTTGGGGAAAACATATTTTGGGATTACCCTGCCACACAAACGGCACATTCCTTGGGAGGTTCGCGGCGAGGAAGAAATTAGTTTAAACCGAGAGTCCCGACCGCACCGAATTCTCCGAACTCGGAGAGTAGCTCTCTCTAGTCATCGAGCTGGAGACGTGCGCTCTGGAGAGGCAGAGCCATTTATTATTACCTGTAATAAATGGCTCTGTAGAGAAGATGATGCTTGTCGAGGACTGCATTCGTCGTCCGTTCACCGGAGAGGATTAAACGCATGAATGTACTTTTTTTCTCCCTTCGAGAAATCGGCCCGACGTTTTAAGACACACTGGTACGTATTAGTGGTTTTGATTTCTCGTCCGCATTTACGGGTCCGCCCGTCAACAGCCCGACGGTTCATCCCTGATACCACCCTGCAGCTCGGACTACTAGCGGCTACTATAGAGCTGCTGCCACGGTCCCGTCTTTACGCGAAGGAAGGGTTTCTTTTGTACCAAAGATTGGTTATTTTGACATTGAAGATTGTTAGCCGAACGAGCAAACCACCCAGCAGTTGATTATTAGAGGGTTATTCGTGGCATACATAATTTTGTGTTTATTACTTTGTGAATGGCGAGTGGAGGATATTGTTTTGTATTTATTGTATCACTGAGCAACTGACTGAATAAGGTCATAATAGAAAAAAAAATGCAGTTTGCATTTTCTTTCTATGATTGCGAGGGTTTTCGCCTCTTTTGTTGTTATTAGCCAGAGAGAGCTTAATACACTGCCTGTACAGTAGCATTATTCTTTTTTCTTTTTTTCTTCTTAAGATTAAACCGCGTCGTCAAGGATTTAGCATTAGAGGATTTTGACGCCCCCCCCCCACCACCGACCACATCTTGTTCCCCTGTCGTGAGAGTGGCGAACCAGTGACCAAATATCATCAATTGTACCTAAGGACCCGTTTGGTGGATAGATAAACAAAGGATACATTTCAAGATGTATCCACAAGGCCGACATCCGGTAAGACGCGTTTCCTCTATAGATACAGTAGCCCACATATTTTCTGACATTTCATAGGTGAATGTATAACATGATGACTGAGAAGCAGTCTGAAGCTGCTTGTCTAGGCAATTTGCACCAATGAACGGATACATTTAGCCTATAACTGAATTGCATAGAATAGAATTACAACTCATAACGTTTTCAGTTAATATTATAATGCATTTACGACGCACTACAAAATAATTGACTCTACCACTGTCATGGAGGCAGGCGTTCCATGCCAGAGAAGTTTGTTTACATACTCATCCATATGGCCATGTGGCCTTTTTGAATATTTAGGTGGCGATTTGTAAAGCATTTATAAAAAAGAAATTAATAAAATGTCATTTCATTGTCCCATGTTAGTGAGTTTATGCTGCATTACTATTGTGCTGTTTTGGCTGTAAAGTAGAGCCACCTCTATGCGTTTGTAATCCCTTACTTACTGCAAGTTACTTCAAAGTTAAGCCTCATGTATGAAGTATTAATGCCCCCATCGAGAACAAGATGTATAAAAACAAGAATCCTGCCACTGTTTTGATGGGCTTTATTTTATTCTGCCACACTGTTTCAGGCTCCACATCAACCAGGCCAACCTGGCTTCAAATTCACTGTAGCAGAGTCCTGTGATAGGATTAAAGATGAATTCCAGTTCCTGCAAGCGCAGTACCACAGGTAAACGCTTTAAAAACTAAAATATCAGTGTGTTACTGTGAACGTTGCACATCTTCAGAATGTCCCAGAGGACTGTCATCTGTGTGTCGTCTAATATTCAGTGTGTGTGTGTGTGGGGGCGGACTACGACAAAGTCTGCAATTTTCATCCTCTGCACGCTGCGTCCAAGCAGTTAAGAGTGAGTGATTTATTGAAAGGGCCAGAGACGCTGGAAAATTGACACCTTGTCTTCTATTTTAGTCTTAAGGTGGAGTATGACAAACTGGCCAATGAGAAGACCGAGATGCAGCGCCACTATGTCATGGTAAGATTATGTTACAATAGGGAGCAATTATGCTTCCAAATTGTGAGGCTTGTAGAGGATCCTAGTACATGGGTGGGGTGGAGCAAGCCATTGTGTTTACCTGTGCAGTGGTTAGTGTGTGGCTGAGCCTTCAGGTAACAGGGGCCCAGAGAAAGCCCCTGGCCTGGGGGGGGGGTGGTCTTCAGTTAGCTGGTCGCTGCAGGAGAAGCCTGCCTGACAGGCAGGCAGCAGTGGGCTGTGGCTCCATTATAGAACGCCCATGATCTCTTAAGGGTCAATGACTGCAGCGTTGCCCTCTCTGTGTGTGCTGATCTGATTATTCTCCTTGGAGACGCTGCGCTCAGACATATGCACGGCCATAAATTAGGTGTGAGCTGATGGGAGGAGGGCCAGAGCAGCATGTGGGGGGAAATGCACCACTGCAAACAAAATGGAGGACGTGTGGTGGATTCAGGCTGCAGTTTATTTTGTACTAAATCAGCCCCTATGGTTTTGGCGCAAACCAAAATGAGCTAGCGTACATCTTAGCAGTGCATACAACAAGGTGTGCCTTTTTCGAAACACATTTTTGTGTTGGAGGCGACGTGACGCAATCAAAGGGTTCTTCCACAGCAGTGTATTCTGTTATCCTAGGTAAACACACAGGGGGATGACTTAAACCAATACATTGAGACTGAAGTTAAACATTCTTTTCACAGGAAAAAACATGTCAGTCTGACAGGGAGGAGGTTAGGTAAACACGGGAGGGAAGTATCCCACAGCCGAGCGGCACTGTGGGCCCCGGGTGTCGGGTTACGCCGGTGCTCCGGGGCTCTGATCTCAGACAGAATGGCTCTCTTGTTTGAGAGTAATTTTCGAAGAAGCTAATGGACTGAATAATGCAACGGCCTCATCAAATAGACGCTGACTGGAAAGCCATTTCTGCCCCCCCCGACCGCGACTCTGCGTAGGGCTCTGCGGGATTACGTTTCAGCCGCGGCGCACTGACCAAGGCCCCCGAAATATGGAGAGTGTTGAGTAACGGCATTAGGCTTGAGTAAACAGGCATCCCAGGGTTTAAGGTGTTGATCAATAATTCTAAGCCCTTTCTTCCAGGCGGTGTGTCAGCCACCACAGACACCAAGACCCATCGACTCGCGCCGGTGCAGATATTCACCGCCGGCTGTACCGTTTCTGTGCCGTTACTGTCCCCTCACATCCCCGGGGCATTTAAGCCCATCGTGTTTTTGTCTCGCTTGAAGCCGTGTGGGCGTTTAGGCCCTAAATCAAATCGCTCTGGTCTTTTTAATGCTATTAAACGCAGACGTTGAATATTGTAGCGATCTATTAGAATATTGATGACCTAACTAGATTTGTAAGTACAATTTGTGTTACGTTATCATTATTTTGCTGATGGTATGCAAATGAAGCGCCTCATTTCTTTTTAAAGGATTTTGCGGTAATTACATTCGCGAGTGTCGGCGCAACTTGACTGTAGAGAGTGACTAATTGATTTCAAGTCGTCGGGAGAGTAAATGAACTAACCCAAGTTGTTGTTGTCTTTCCTTTGCAGTATTACGAGATGTCCTACGGGCTGAACATAGAGATGCACAAACAGGTAGGTGCCACCGGGTCCCAGTTCTCCTTCAGCTCAGCACCATTTGCTCTTATGTCATGCTCTGGTTGGGATTCCTTAGGGCATGACATAAGAGTAAACGGGCCGGCGTGTGAACGCGTGACATAAGAACAAAATGGTCGGCGTGTGAATACGGCCGATTGTGTCTAGTGACGGAGGGCGGGGGGGGTGGCACTCCCCGTCGTCCACACTCCCCCAGTGTGACGGGAGCCACTCATAAGGCTGTGAAGTGAACTGTGTGTTGACGGTAGTGGGCTGTAAACAGACAGGGGTCACTGCACATGTAGGCGATGCACTGGCCTCAGACGCACTAGCAGCACGTATGCTAACACCACTGCTTTGCCTTTGGAATCTGCCGGTGGTGTAAAGGTAGATTTGCCTAACGGCTTTTGATAAGATTAAAGGCAGACTTTGGCAGTGCCGGCCTTTGACTTGCTGATTAAAGGGAGAGGGCTGCTGCTATGTCAGTGATTTTCTTTAAGGAAGGCATTAATTACAGAAGGGGGTAAAAGTCCTTTCCTCTGGCGTTTTATGTGCTCTGGCCTTGGCTGACTTGACGCTTTTCTCACCAATAGGAAGTTCCATCCCCATTGATATGGCTTCTTAGGATCAATTGTATTGGTGCGCTTGCAGTGATAAGTAACATGCGAGCGGGTAATCCTTAGATTCCCCAGGCTCTCTGCAGCGGCCGTCCCTCCTCCAGCAGCCTGCGGAGGTTAATGGCGGCCGCGGGGACATGGCGGACTGGAGTGGTGGGGTGATCCATCAGCCCTCTGGGTGTCACGCTGCCACATGTCTGTCAGGGCTGCGGCCGCTCTGATGGCTTCTGTCGGGCACTTATCTCCAGCCAGGGGAGAGAGGAGCGCGGAGGGGGGATGGGCCGGCACTGCCCGGCAGCAGGATGGGGGAGGGGCCGGGGGGCGGCAGGCTGCCTCTGTGTAAACAGGTTAATCGACTGATCCATTTTAGCGTCTGACTTTTATCAGGAACCTCAACAGAGCTGATGGAAGAGCTTGAATAATTCATCAGTGAGGCCCTAACCTGCTGAACGGTGTGTTTGTGAGCAAACAGTCAGTGTGGGCCCCACCGACCCAGCACTCTACCCCTCCCCCCACACAACCCCAGCTTAGAACCCCAGCCCTCTACCCCCCCCCCCCCCCAACTGACCCCAGCTTAGAACACCAACCCTCTACCCTCCGCCCAGGCAGGGGGGGAGGAGGAGACGGGCGAGTGGTTAACAACAGGCGAGGTTGGGCCGCCAGATTATTGGATGCACATAGGCATATTATTTCCCTGCCAGGGGATTTATTTTGTAGTGAGGAAATCCATTCCTCTAACTGTGCCTTTTTCATTACTGTGTGTCGGCATAATGCGGCTTTCAGGACGCATACCAGCACAGCTCAGATGGGCTGTCGATGCGGTAGTGCTGTCTGATCCTCTCTGCCAGCCGCGGCACTATGGAGGAACATACAGCTAATTTGATGTCCTCTGATGTCAGCCAGCAATTACCATGTCTGGTGCTTATTTCCATGTGGGGGTGCGGGGCGTGCAGGGTTTGGTAAAGCACAACCGGTTTGGAGGATTAACTAGTGGCTGTTACCTGTTGTAACGTAACACAGATGTGTGGAGCCACGTAGAGCCAGAGTGTGTGTGTGTGTGTGTGTGTGTGTGTGTGTGTTGGTTAGCTGCGGGGCATTGGAGCTCGTTGAGAGATGAATGATTTATACTTCGGGCCTCAAGGAATTATTTGCTAAGGAGCTAACTATCTCCCCGTACTGGGGGCCAAAACAAACCTGGCCGGCCGAGGAGCGAGTTTGCAGTGCTCTTACAAAAGGAGTGTAGTGATGACGAGTCCCCCCCCTTATCCTCTCATCAGTCATCTGGCCTGGGGCTGGGAGCGGAGCAGTGCAGTCATTCAGAGTCGGGTCCACTCAGCTAGACAGTAGTGTAATGATGATATTAAATGTATATATATATATTTCATTACTATTATTAGATGGTCATGCGTTGTTGTTGTTGTTAGACTAGGTTTAACGCTTTGAAGGTTGCCGTCTACATTCCTTCAGAAACCCTGTGGGACTGCTGATGATGCAGAGGTTAAATCATTGTAATGATCCATGCATCCATTTAGAGACTGTCTCCTGGCCGTGGGGTCGGAACAGATCGATGCAGGTAAATTCAGATGTCAATTAACAATTTGGCCCGAACCCGGCTGCACACTAACCCAGACTCTGAGGCCTGGCGTGACGTCTCAATGTGGCCCTACTGAAGAAAAGGCCCAATTTACTTGTTACTAGGGAGGGAGGGAGAGAGACAGAGAGAGAGCGGGAGAGAATGCTGTCATCTTGGACAAATTGGAGGCCCTCTCAATCTGACTGGGTCAAGTATTGTTTATGGATGGATCACGTGACCAGAGCCATGAGTTGTTTTCCCTGTATATTTAATGCTCATCAGTGTCCCACTCCATTTTTCCCCCATTGCTGATAGCAACAGAAGAATAGCGTTCTGCAGGCCGCTGACAGGCTGGTGAGAGTGCTCTTAAAGTGGTGCTAGACAGGTCCGAGTACCTGTAATTGTGTAGCTGAGCGCAGAGCTGGCCTCTCGAGGGCCCGGCTGTCATCTGCTTAAAGCGACAACAGCCTTGCTTCTATCTGCCAGTAGAAGTGGAAACCCTCGCTCCCTCCCCGTCCCGCTCTCCTGATCACCGTGTCCATCTCTGGCGATCGCCGGTCGGCCGACTGCGTGTCGGTCGTGTGGTTGTGTTGCAAGAGTGGAGAAGACAGCCAGTTGTCGGGAGGCCATGTTGGAGCGGTGACCTCCTGACCTCTCTCCACCAGCTGTCGCCATGACACTAAGCTTCGGAGGGACGGACTGTGCTCGCTCGAGGCCTTTTCACAAATCCTGTCAAATGTTCGACCGCTATTGACATGGCTTATCTCAACAAACAAGGATTATACAAGCTCTGCAGCTTTTCAACCATTTCTGAGAGCTTTCTTGAGCTCTTGCTAGAGCACTTACTACCCAGCGTTAATGCCCGTAAAACCTCTCCGACCCTTTCATCACTTCATTATTAGATATAGATCACATGTTTTTGTTTGCGACTGTGGAATTGTGGGTCGTTTTGTAATCGGCCGCGAGGAAAAGGAACAGTGGAGTTGGCCGATGAATTCCGGCCCTTCCGTTTCACACTCTCCATGCTACCGTATTATTACTTCCAGATGAGTGCGTGTGGTTCCAGGCCTGTGTTTTGCTCCCATCTGATATTAAACCCGAGCCTGTTTGTCCCACACTGGCCCACTCAGCCAAGCGTCCGCGGCGCTGTAGACCCCCCCCCCCCCACCGCATGGCTCGTTCCGTCGGACATTACTCTCCGATCTCGCTGGCTCCGCTCAGAGGTAATATGTCTTGCTGCAAAAAATAAATTAAAAAAAGCGCCTGCCATTTCTGCCATGTGTAATAAATAAGCTGGCGATCTCTAAAGTACATTGTGTGTTGCTGCTCCGAATGAGAAATAGGAGAAAACCCCTGTGATGTGTTTGTGTTCTGCTTGTGGCCGTGGCTTGACCTGCAGCTCATAAATTCCACAGATGATGTAGGTTTGGCTGTTGTTTTTTCTACTTCAACCTTCGACGCTGCTGTTGTCCGCCCTGCTGTCATCCGCTGCCTGGCCAGTGTTTTACCCCCCCACCCCACCCGCCCGACGCTCTCTTTAGCTCCCATTCATTTGCTGTGTTCATCTGATCGACAGGCTGAAAATTCAATTTAATGACCTGCCTCCGAGCACGTAATATGATTTTAAAGCCTGTTACGGTCAAGCAGAGGTGCCATTTGCATAATGATCCCGGCGAGATAGGGCTCCAGTCGTTGCCATGGCAGTGGGTAGACGGGCAGAAGAATGGAGGCGGGGCTCCCGTGGATGGATGGGAGGCTGGGGAGGAGGAGGAGGAGGGTGAGGGGGTGGAGGAGCGGTTTACTGCTATGAGAAATGGCCGAGACTCGAGTCTCGGAAAGAGCAGGCTTTAGAGAGGACCGCGCTAACATTTCCAGGCCAGTAGTTGTCCTCTAATGGTATTGATCACAGACCTGAGGTGAACACGTTGCCCTAAAGGTCATTATGGTCTGTAGTCGTGCACGTTGCTTATTCATCAGCTAAAGGCAGTGTGTAATTAGACTCCCCATCATCGGTGTGGTGTAAATACACAGGGAAGTGTGGCCGGCGGGGCTGACTTCCTGGGTGTGGTTGGGTGTTTACAGTCTGCCTGAGGTTAACTGCAGGACGGCAGTAGAGGAGGATGAGGGGAAGGCGGGCAGAGTGGAAGAGGATGCTCTTAACACGGCAGCACTCCGCCTGCTCATATCCGTTTAGTGTGGAGTGCACTCTCAGCACAGCTGTGCTCCATCCCCCTGGGCTCTCCTAATGTTTTAAATATTTCAAATGTCAATATCATGCTGTTTAGAGGATGTTGAGTCAAGCAGTTCTGATTGCCGCGGTAATTGACTTAATCGGTGTAAACATTAAATGGGGGTTATATGATGTCACCGGCTGCCTTGTGCCTCGCCGTCTAAACCGTGCTCCTCTCTTTTGTTTTCCAGACGGAGATTGCCAAACGGCTCAATGCAATTTTAGCTCAAATTATGCCTTTCCTGTCACAAGAGGTGAGTTTCTTCTGAACGCTCCCACCGCACAATGTCATACCTCTCTCACCGCCAGACAAACCAGTAGGGGCTTGTCACTGTGCTTAATTTGTCACAAACTCTGCGTTCCAAAAAGTAACCTTTTTCAAAACCTTAAGGTTAGACGTTTTTGAGTAATTGTTAATGACACTTTTTTAATAAGATGTCAGTAAAGGCTCTGAATGTTAAGCGTGAAATTGACAAGTTAAACGTGTGTGATAGGTGTTTATGTGTCCCGCTGAGCATGTCCTCTTCTCATTGTCCCCCAGCACCAACAGCAGGTTGCTCAGGCAGTGGAGAGGGCTAAGCAGGTGACGATGACTGAGCTGAATGCCATCATCGGGGTACGTGGACTTCCCAATCTGCCTCTCACCGTGTGTATACTCCCTTTTATTCCTCTTCATTTGACTTGGCTACGGGGCAAACCTGCACAGAGTCTTTTCTGACACGTCCTCAACTCCTTAAAACAAAATGACAATTTGTTTCCCAGTGGAAGAAGGAAAGCCGTTATCAATGGTTTTCACTGATCCATCCCGGTCATACCGTCCTTAGACTGGGGCGAAACCGAGCAGCCATTACAAGGTGTTCAGCCATTGTTCTAAGATAACGTGCAGATTTGCCCCTATGACTTAACGATAACAGCAGCTGATGACTTTTGACTAATTTCTGTTCCAATCTATCAATGTTTTAACTTTTTAGGGCTGTCGATCAATACATTTGTCTTTAATGCATTAATTGCATGATAGGCTCGCACTAATCACGATTAACACAGGTTACAAAATATGTAGCAAAATGCATCTGTAGGGGCTACGGTCATAAGAAACACGTGAGAAAATGGTTAGAGAAAGTAATCATAAGAACTTATGGGTCACAGGAGTCTTCAATAACGTTGAGTGGTGATTTTGTTCACTGATATCACAATATCTTTGCTGGCAAACTACTCCTTAGGACAATCTCTGCTACATAACAATAACTACATAGCGTAGCTCAACCTGTGTAATGTTACTCCATATGTGTTGCTTCACTGGGAAAGACAGTACATCACTGCATCGTTTATACAAGATGGTTTCATCCAAAAGCCAGTTCGGAAACTTTGTATAATGAAATTAGACGTTCAGGGGATGTCTGGTGACTCATCCTGCTTTGTGTGTCAGAATGATCAGGAACACACCAGCCCACACGACAGAATGTTGAAGCTTTGGAAGGTGGTTGGGGTCAAAAAGGGTAACGCAATTTATTGCGTACATTTCTTTTAAGGCGTTAAGGTTTTCAAATTAATCTGAAAAATGAACGCAGTAATATTGACAGCCCTAGTTTTAGTTGTTGTGGTGGTTTTTATTTGAAGAATGAATGCAAGTAAGCAGTTCCACTATAGCAGAACGCCTGGTGTGCTGTTCCAGCGCTAGTCTCAGCGGTATCTTCACTGCCTTGTTGTGTGTTTATAGATGGGAGGCTGGGAGCTCATGAGATCCCCCTCGCAGCCTGTATTGCTTTAATTGGCTAAGGTTTTAACGAGGAGGCTCATCCCTCACTGCTGACCTGGATAGCTGTGGGAATTAAAGGCAGAGAGGTTGGGTGGAAGCCAGCCAGTGCTGCTAGCTAGCCTGAGACGAGCACACGCAGCAGTCCCACTATAGTACAGCTCTAAGTCCTGCAGTCTGCTCCGCCGCATCCAGCCAGTAATGTATGGTCTTCATCACAGCCTCAAGCCACCATCTGCTCCTCATTGATCACCAGCAGCCAGCCTGTCCTCCTCCCACTGAACTGATTGGTGCCCCCCCCCCCCCAAATACAAAGCTTGTGCTATCAGTGGTCTTATTACTGGGAGTTCAGGCCTCTCTGCTTCACGTGGTCTTTAGCATGCACAGGAGGCTGACTGGGATGGCTGACTAGATGACTGGAGGTGCATATTGGAATTCAATTAATGCCCCTTCTGTGACCTTTCATTCCAGGGTAATTCCAGGCTCCCTGGAATTTCTCTTGAGTAGGTGTGTCTTGAGGTGATGGAAAGCTATTTGTTTTCTTCTTGTTGTTTTTAGTTTTTATCTCCTGGACTGAAGCAGATGGTTCATAACCTTTGCTGAGTCATACTAGGCTAGGCTGCTAATCTCCAGAAAGCCACATTGGTTAGTGGTAACTACATATTTATGTTATGTTATGTAAGGTAGAATATATTTGAATTAAATATTCAGTTGTTTTTAAGGTGTTTCTGCTTTTTATCAGAAAGCAGTGTGGAATGACGGAGAGAGCTGACATGCTAGATTTGAACCCACGACATTGTAACTACATGGTGCACACACACCATAACCTGTTGTGCCACCAGGACGCCCCCAGAATGTTGTAATTGGTGGAGATGTGATCGGTTCACTCTCGCCGTCTGGTAGTCCTCGTCTGGCTGGAGACGGTTGCAGACGTTGCCGCGGTCCATTCATGATTTACGTATGTGGACCAATTTGGCCCTTTTCCAGCACCATGAAACATTCAGGTACGCTTCTCGTACCACGTTGGTGGGAATGGAAATGTAGCGATGTTTACGAATACGTTCCCATTAGTTATTCATTGAGGAGTAGCTCTGTAGGCATGCCAAAGGCCTCATGCATATTGTACGACAAGGTGAGGCGAGAGAGCTTGCCAGGCAGGCAGACAGGCAGCAGCCAGGAGACAGAGGCATGCCTTATTGATGGGTTCAGGGCCATTAATAGGATGCATCTAGGACAGCTGGTGGTGGAGGAGAGATGATACTGCTGACTGGTGGTGGTGGTGGCGGCTGCTTGATTAGAAAGACCCCTCAACATGGAGGTCTGCTAAGGAGCAGTTCAACTTAGCCCACTTCACCACCAGTGATCAGCTACCTTCAATGTGTTGGCCGTTTGTTTAAATGACATGAAACAAGGGATGACAAACCAAGGTTATCTTCTTTACAAAAAGCTACATTAATTCCATCCCTCGCTTCAATGCCATTTTAATTGTGTCTGGTGTGTGTGTGGGGGGGGGGGTATCCAGACCTCCAGCTGTAGTTCTGACCAGCCTCTCTCTCCTCCTCTACTCTCCTCCTCCACTCTCCTCCTCTACTCTACTACTCTCCTCCTCTACTCTACTCTACTCTACTCTACTCTCCTCAGCAGCAGCAAGCTGGCTATCCAGCTCTCATGGTCAGTGGCTTCCAGAGATGTGTGGGTGTGTGGGTGTGGTGTGTGTAGGAGCTTGAAAGGCTTGTGCATGTTGCATGACAACTAGTCCTGCGCGTGTTGATGTGTGTTTCACTATAGTCAGTTCACAACAGATGTGCCTAATTTTCCTGCTAGTCTTTTCTATGTCTTAAGCAGTGAATGACTACGGTAGCTGTATTCACCCTGAGACAAACAATGAGCACAAGACCCGGTCTTTATGGAGGAATATTAAATTAGAGGGAATGGGCCACAGCCTCCTTTCTTTATTTATTATTGTCTTCACCGCTGGCCTTCTAATGAGGGCCCTGGCTGATCAGCCATGCATATTAGCCATCAGTGCCTCATTAAACACAATGAGCAGGGATGGCTCTCCCCTGCCAATGAACTGCTGCTTAATTTCCCTCATGGACATCATATCATAACTCTCCCTGTCTCTCTGTCTCTTACTCTCTCTCTTCTCTCTCTTCTCTCTCTCTCTCTCTCTTACTCACTCACTCACTCACTCACTCACTCACTCACTCACTCACTCACTCACTCCCGCTCATGCACATTTTCTAATTGGATAGACAGCCCTATGGAGCAGAGGGCAAGGTTGCAGGTCCATATCCCCAGTTACTCACTACTCCACAACTCCCCTCCACTCTACCTGCTGTGCAGATAATGGGGAAAGCGATAAGCAATTAAAACGCCCATCCAGATAGGACTTTTTAAAATTTATTTTTAATTTAATGGACATATTGTGATCACATGCCCTCATAAGACCCACTGAACATCCTCGTCTTATAATGAAACTGTGAATATATGGCCAATTCGTACCCATTGAATGACATTTTAATCGTTCTCCAGGCGTTAGGCTGATTAATCGCACTGAGCCATGTGACTGACCGACCGCCTCCCTGATCGTTACAAAGTGCCTAATATTCTGGGAATGACCGTAAATGGTCAGTGATTGAACTGGGGTCTTGTAAAAAAACGAGGCAGTGCGTGCCATAACAGCAGCTGCATTATTCAGCTTGCTCTGTATAATAAATTGCTGATGTCTTTATTGGTGGCTCAGCTAAGTATTATTTAACCTTGCTTTAAACTGCTTTAAACTGCTTACTTCCATACTGAGTGGCTTTTAACTCTCATACATTTCACCTGCCTCTCAAATATTGATGAGAATATTGGAGGGTTGACTGAGTGCCAGCATGGGACCCCTGGAGCAGCCTCCCAGACACACACACACGTCTTTCTCTCTCTTACACACATAGACGCAGCCGCACACACACACACAATGTCTGTCTGTCTCTCTCTTTATGCACACACACACACACACTAACACAGCTGCTGGCACTTGGTGCGGCCTCTGCGTCTCCAGGTTTGGGTGTGCAGATGACTCATGCACTGTTAATCCCGGCCTGTGAATGTGAATGTGAGGGGGAGGGGGGGGGGGTAAATAAAGCAAGCTGTGTTTAAAGAGCAGGTAGTTGTTTAGCCCGCAGGCTGACAGCTTCCTCCCTCTCCTCTAAGAGGATTGGCCCAACTCACCGCTGGCTGTGGTGCCGCACTGTGAAAAGCGCTAGTTTACTCTGCATGGAATGCTAACTCTGGATTCCTCTGGATGCAGCAGCATGGCTGTGTGAGACTTTTTGATGTGTCATGTCCATTAATACAGTTATGATGAATACTCCCGTTGTTGAGCCGGGGCCGAGTCTCTTGAGGGTCCGGTGTGCAACGTGTTGAGCAGTTGATGGTTAGAAGCCCCTCACTTGCTTTTTCCCCGGGCCAGATCCGGGGCTTATGCCACCCTGGCCTGGTATGAAAATAGCTCTGGGACGGACGGCCCTCTGATCCCCACAGCAATAGAAGTGTGAATGTGCTAATAATCTGCGCGGGCCGCGCGGAGCAAATAGGGGGGGGGGGGGGGGGGGTTATCGGAGCGGCTGGTGTTTAGCGCGTGGCGTCTTGCTGCCCTTTCCCTCCCTCCCGACCCACTCGCTTTGTCTCGTCTGTCTCTCTCCCCGTCTGTCTGTAGCAGCAGCAGCTCCAAGCGCAGCACCTCTCCCACGCCGCCCACGGCCCCCCCATCCAGCTGCCCCCCCACCCCTCGGGCCTGCAGCCCCCCGGGATACCCCCCGTGCCGGGGGCCGGCTCGGGCCTGCTGGCGCTGGGCGCCCTGGGCAGCCAGGCACACCTCCCCGTGAAGGACGAGAAGAACCACCATGACCTGGAGCACAGAGGTGAGCGCCGAGCAGCTGCTCAGACCCTTCGCTTTATTATCTTAGGTTTTCAAAATGTACGTCGTCTCTGTTTTAAACGTCTTAGTGAACAGATGTGAAGCGAGGGAGGGCGGGCGGGGGGGGTGTTCAGGAGCCTCAGGCCCTTTTAGGTGAGGAGCCCGTCCTGTCTGCTCACATTCTCTCTGGGTAATGAGCTGGTACATTCCCTGCACACGGCTGTTCAGCAGCTCCAGCGGTGCTGATAAGAGGGGCCTCCCAGTCAGACCTCTCACTTCAACCGCCAGCATTTGTTATGATATGCTAACCGACTTGTTTTTCTCTTTTTCCCCGTTCGACCCCGCCCGGCTCGCCGTTGTCGTCTCCTCCTCCTCTTCCTACTCCTCTTCCTCCTCCCGCCTCCGGGATCGCCGCAGAGAGCACGGTGAGTCTCCCGAACCGCGCTTGCCGCGCGGAGAGTCTGGCCACGCGCTTTGTCTCTCGCATTTCCATTTCTAATGTCATGCAAATGTCAAGTGAAAATTCTTGGCTAACAACATGCTGAAGCCGCATTCATGCACTGCTGTAATCTGCTCTCAATAAAATGATTAATGGGAAATGAGGTTTGTAATATAAACCCTGTGCATTTAATCCAGGAGGGGAAGCGACTCGTATCACGCGGGAGAGATTAGGAGCTCTGTAATTTCATCACAATTAAAGGAAGACTTGGACTTTCCCTTCTTAAAGGATTTATTTGATCCCCCCACTGTCTCCTGTGTGTTTACCAGCAGTCCAGCACACTCTCTCTCTCTCTCTCTCTCTCTCTCTCTCTCTCCCTCCGCCTCTGCCTGTGATAAATATTTATGAACACAAATGCAGAATAGTTTTTTCCCCCCCCTCTTTCTCCCCTTGCCTGGCTGAACCCGCTAAAGCATTTATTTGAATGGCTGCGATCTCTGATGACTTGTGATGGGCCTGTGAGATTGTGTTTCCGTGGGCTGAATGGGTGCAGTCATGTCTGAAGACATGGAACTCCTGGGGCGATTATCGGGCCTGTTTTGTTGCCGCGCTCTTGTCCCAGGTCATCTGATAGCGGAGTGGTGACTTTGGTTAATGAGTCACGCTAAGCATGTCTTTAAAGGTCAGCCATTATGCAGACGGTGGCCCTTTGCCCGGACCGCTCGTCCATCGCCCTTTGTTCACCACCGCGGGTGACTCTGTCCGCGGCGTCACCGTTGGACCTCGGAGGACGGGTCGGACGGGTGGGGGGGGGCTTGACTGTTTCTGGGTATATAGCAAAGAACTCTGAAAGCCTCTGGACACCTGCCTAGGTCCTCCCATTCTATTGGCCTTGGGAGTGAGCTGTCCCGGCCTGTGTGGGCAGGCCAGGCTCCGTGAAGAGGCGGCAGCCAGGCCCGCGCTGCCAGGCCCACCGGCAGGTTATAGATCCCTCTCCTCTTTATGTCGGAGCTCAAAGCCTGCCGTTCAAAGCCGAGTGGAACTGACATGGTGCCCAAGCACACCATGGCAATCAATGCCCCCCCCCATCTCTTCCCCCTCCTCCCGTCTTTCTTTCACTCTCTCTCTCTCTCTCTCTCTCTCTCACTCTCTTTCTCTCTCTCTCTCTCTCTCTCCCTCTCTCTCTCCCTCCCTCTCTTTCTCTCTCTCTCTCTCTCTCTCTCTCTCTCTCTCTCTCTCTCTCACGCTCAGCCTGGCTGAATCCAGAGAAAGAGCCTCTGTTCAGCACCAACACACTGCTGAATCCAGAGAAAGAGCCTCTGTTCAGCACCAACACACTGCTCATGTCCCTGTGAGGCTGTTTGTTGTCCGGTTATGAGGAGGAGGAGGGAGCCCGGCTCTGGAAAACAAGCCCCCCCCTTCAGCGGAGATAACAGCCAGTTCTGTTGTGCGGCCAGAGACAGGCTTGTGTGTTCGATGGATGGGGGTTGGCTGGTGTCAGGGCACTGTTTGGAGCTGGCCTGCAGCTGCCTGCTTTAAGAGCCCGTCCACAGTGGTGTGTGTGTGAACGAGACATTTTTAGTGTGTGGATTGGCAGCCGCTGCTCCTCCTCATGAATGGAAACCAGACGGATGCAACTCTTATTTGACTATGAATGAAGAAGCGCTAATAAGCCCTGTGTTTTCACGTTTTGTCCCGGCAGAATAACTCTATCTCCCCGTCAGACAGTCTGCGCACCGCCAGCGAGAAGCACCGCAGCTCCTCCGACTACAGCCTGGACTCCAAGAAGCGCAAGGTGGAGGAGAAGGACAGCATGAGCAGATATGTGAGTCACCGGCTCCTCGGGGCAGAAACCCTCAGACGACTCACGTTCTCAGCACGGAGATCTATGCCTCGTCTCCACTAGCCAGGGTTTAGCCCCGCTGTGGCCTGTCTGGCACACAGTGAGCGTCTCCATTGTCTTTAGAACCTTCGCCAAATCTGACTGGACCCCCGGCTGAGATGGCCATCTTTCACAACCCGGCCAGACCTGGACAAAGCTGGCTGGGACTGTCGTTGTATCATCATGGTTTAGCTTGTAGCTCCACAGTTGTTGAGTGTGAATTTTGAAAGGTTGCCTAGCAACTGGAGAGTTTACAAAGAAATGCAATGGAGACGCAAACCCAACCAATACCATACAATACTAAACCATGGTTAGCCCCAGCCAGGCTGAACATGGCTAATGGAGACATGGCACTATTCTGCCTTACAAAGGCAACAAGCGGTAACTTCCGTAGTACCACTCTACATATTTATACCACCATATCTACACCCCTCTATATGTATATTTATACCACCATATCTACATCCCTCTATATGTATATTTATACCACCATATCTGCACCCCTCTACATGTGAATGAATACTACTACAGTAGTCTCCAGTTCCTAACGCACAACTCACTACTGTAGTGACTTGTCAATTACAAACACTTACAACACAAACAAAGACAGAACTCACCCCAGTCCTTAACCATCTATACGTACTGTGTATGATAATTACAACAGGGCAGCTGTTTCAACTGCAAATCACCATGTGGCACCATTCATGTTTCTGCACTAAAAGATGCATTAGGAACTAGAGACTACTGTACATCACTGCTGCCCTACAAAGGCAGACTACAGGAAGTGAGGTTGTAGGGCAGTAGCGTCTCCACTGATTCCCTTTAATATCGCTTCACAGGACAGTGACGGAGAGAAAAGCGACGATCTGGTTGTAGACGTGTCCAATGAGGTGAGTTGAGGCCAGAATGCAACTGCAAACAGCCTACTGTAATGGAAGCAGAGTGATATAATATAAATGGACCCATCTGTTCCCCAGGACCCCGCCACTCCACGGGCGAGCCCCGCCCACTCGCCACCCGAGAATGGCATCGACAAACCCCGCCCCCCAAAGAAGGACACGCCCAACAGCCCCGCGTCTGTGGCGTCGTCCGGAAGCACCCCGTCCTCCAAGGCCAAGGAGCTCAGTCATGTGAGTCACGACGGCAGACCTCCTTAACTGGGACAGGAAGGAGCCGGAGAGAGGGATGTGTGTGAAGTAAACCCAGGATCAGGGAGGGCTCTGGGTGCTTTGAGATCAGGGAGGGCTCTGGGTGCTTTGAGATCAGGGAGGGCTCTGGGTGCTTTGAGATCAGGGAGGGCTCCGGGTGCTTTGAGATCAGGGAGGGCTCCGGGTGCTTTGAGATCAGGGAGGGCTCCGCCCCCGGGTGCTTTAAGATCAGGGAGGGCTCCGCCCGGGTGCTTTAAAGGAAAACTCCAACATTTTGGGAAATTCGCTTATTTAACATCTTCCCTGGAGTTAGACAAGAAGATACATACCTTTTTTGTCTCTGTGCATGCATTTAGCTTTGGGAACAGTCGCTCCGTTAGCGTAGCTTAGCTTCATCACTGGAAGTGGGGGAGGAGAATAGCCTGACGTTCCCTTACAGTGTATACAGTCACCAAATACACTCCAAATACAACTCCAAAACGTTCATGTAAACATGTTGTGACCTGTGTATTTACCACGTGGAGAAATAAAAAATTATTGAATTAGACAATTACGTTTTCTAAGCAAATATACTCTGAATTTTTTTTTGCCTAAGCACTCGTCTCTGCGCGCAGCCAGTGATTTCTACGTGAAGCCGTGTTTGTGGACATTCTCATTAATTCAAAGGATCCAAACCGATTGAAGTTTATGGATACCATGACTTAAAATCCTCTTACCTTGACGATTAAAACAGTAATCCAATGGCTGGTATTGATAATATAATACTAACTACTGCACGTAGCTAACCGGAGCTAACACAGAACCGGACGGTCAGTAAAGCAAATATGACTACCTTTCTGGGGGGTTTCAAAATAAAAGAGCGACGTCTATAGCAGCAGAAATAGTTTATTTTGTACATTATCTAACGTTAACATAGGGCTGGGCGATAAAACGATAACGATAACTATCGCGATAAATTATTTCCTCGAAATAAACATGCAACGTGGTCGCAAAGTTTCGATATATCGATTTTCCAAGCTTGGATATGAGCATACGCACTAACAACCAATCAGTGAAGGAGATGGCCGAGAGCGAAGGAGACCCGCGCTGCACCTCTGGGTAGAGAGGTAGGACTCAAGGCTGGCTAGGGTAATTAGCTTGCACGGCGCTATTTTATATATTTACGTGCAGAGTATGTGTGTGGCGTGAATTCTGATGCCACGGTTATAGTAGTGTGTGGTATACGGTGGACGTCGTTGCAATGTATTGGGGCGGAACAGAGTATTTTAGGGATATTTAGTACATTGGAAATATGGCTGGCTAGGATAATTAGCTTGCACGCCGGAATTGTATAGTTTGGCTGGCTAGGATAATTAGCTTGCACGGCGCTATTTTATATATTTATGTGCCGAGTGTGTGTGTGGCGTGAATTCTGATGCCACGGTTATAGTAGTGTGTGGTATACGGTAGGGGTGGGACGATACATCGATCCAGATCGATACATCGATGTAATTATCAACAATCGAATCGGATCGATGCGATGTAATAAGATCGATTCATATCGATACTCTTATTTTGAAAATCCTGTGGCGAGTCTCATATCCGCCCAAGAACAACAGCAGTAGCTCCGTGTGTGTAGATGTTACAGCATAGCATTCTCCCTTTCTGTGTGTGTGTGTGTGCGCGCGTCTTTGGAAAGACCAGATGAGGTCAGAGGAGTTTGATGTTTAAATGTTATTTAAACATAAACAATATAAGGTAATACATAATAAATGTAGGCCTATACATGATCATGCAACATCAACAAATTGTTGTAGGAACGGTTTGGGAGAGGGAGGTTGTGAGTTTTGAGTTCCAAAAAATGTAGCTTAAAGTTTAAAGCTCAATATATAAAAACGTGGCACTTTACAGTGAACAGGAGGTCTATTTGTATTAAAAACAATAGATTGATTTTCCTTTAAATGTCTGGAAGAGCTCAAAAATACAAATGTCAAATGATATTTTCATTACCTTTTTTTTGTTGATCTAAATGTTACTGATTGTGTTAAATGGGCATATGATATCATCTCATATCGATCGCAGGCACCGGAATCTAATCGTATCGTATTGTATCGTGAGAGACTTTGTGATATCGGCAAATATCGTATCGTTGTCCAAAGAATCGATATCGTATCGTATCATGATGAAACTGGTGATTCCCACCCCTAGTATACGGTGGACGTTGTTCCAATGTATTGGGGCGGAACAGAGTATTTTAGGGATATTTAGTACATTGGAAATATGGCTGGCTAGGATAATTAGCTTGCACGGCGCAATTTTATAGTTTGACTGGCTAGGACAATTAGCTTGCACGGCGCTATTTTATATATTTACGTGAACAGAGTATTTTAGGGATATTTAGTACATTGTCATGGGATACACTGCTCGCTCTGGCTAACTGCTAACGTGCGCGGACTGATGACGACATCAACTCGAGACATTCGCAGCAGAAAAACAAGTCTATTAATAGCCCGTCCATCGGCGCCGGGCATAAGAAGTTAATTAAACTTGACGGACATTATATCGACGATAATTATCGATATCGAGTTATATGAGAAAATTTTTATCGCAATAACGTTTTTGGCCATATCGCCCAGCCCTACGTTAACACGAACCTAAACTAACGTTACAACTAACCTAAAGTTAGTTTAGGTTCGTGTTAATGTTAGATAATGTACAAAATAAACTTTTCCGCTGCTATAAACTTCTCACTTTTATTTTGAAAACCCCAGAAAGGAAGTCATTATATTTGCTTTACTGACCGTCTGGTTCTGTGTTAGCTCCGGTTAGCTACGTGCAGTAGTTAGTATTATATTATCAATACTAGCCATTGGATTACTGTTTTCTAAATTGGGGAGGCTTTTAATCGTCAAGGTAAGAGGATTTTAAGTCATGGTATCCATAAACTTCAATCGGTTCGGATCCTTTGAATTAAGGAGAATGTCCACAAACACGGCTTCACGTAGAAATCACTGGCTGCGCGCAGAGACGAGTGCTTAGGCAAAAAATACTTCAGAGTATATTTGCTTAGAAAACGTAATTGTCTAATTCTATAATTTTTAATTTCTCCACGTGGTAAATACACAGGTCACAACATGTTTACATGAACGTTTTGGAGTTGTATTTGGAGTGTATTTGGTGACTGTATACACTGTAAGGGAACGTCAGGCTATTGTCCTCCCCCACTTCCAGTGATGAAGCTAAGCTACGCTAACGGAGCGACTGTTCCCAAAGCTAAATGCATGCACAGAGACAAAAAAGGTATGTATCTTCTTGTCTAACAACAGGGAAGATGTTAAATAAGCTAATTTCCCAAAATGTTGGAGTTTTCCTTTAAGATCAGGGAGGGCTCCGGGTGCTTTAAGACCAGGGAGGGCTCCGCCCAGGTGCTTTTAGATCAGGGAGGGCTCCGGGTGCTTTGAGATCAGGGAGGGCTCCGGGTGCTTTGAGATCAGGGAGGGCTCCGGGTGCTTTGAGATCAGGGAGGGCTCTGGGTGCTTTAAGATCAGGGAGGGCTCCGGGTGCTTTAAGATCAGGGAGAGCTCCGGGTGCTTTGAGATCAGGGAGGGCTCCGGGTGCTTTAAGATCAGGGAGGGCTCCGGGTGCTTTGAGATCAGGGAGGGCTCTGCCCGGGTGCTTTAGGATCAGGGAGGGCTCCGCCCGGGTGCTTTAGGATCAGGGAGGGCTCCGCCCGGGTGCTTTAGGATCAGGGAGGGCTCCGGGTGCTTTAAGATCAGGGAGGGCTCCGCCCGGGTGCTTTAGGATCAGGGAGGGCTCCGCCCGGGTGCTTTAAGATCAGGGAGGGCTCCGCCCGGGTGCTTTAAGATCAGGGAGGGCTCCGCCCGGGTGCTTTAAGACCAGGGAGGGCTCCGGGTGCTTTGAGATCAGGGAGGGCTCCGGGTGCTTTAAGACCAGGGAGGGCTCCGGGTGCTTTGAGACCAGGGAGGGCTCCGCCCGGGTGCTTTAAGACCAGGGAGGGCTCCGCCCGGGTGCTTTAAGACCAGGGAGGGCTTCGCCCGGGTGCTTTAAGATCAGGGAGGGCTCCGGGTGCTTTAAGACCAGGGAGGGCTCCGGGTGCTTTAACTCATTGACTGCCACGCTGTTTTGCCATCTTTACTCTTATTGACCATTTTCACGATGTTTGCGGACCCATCATATATTCTATATTATAGCTGGAGACAATAGTATGGCTCATTTGACAGGCACTATTTATAGTCCAACACTGACAAACCAGTTCATTTCTACATACTTTTCTTTGTACGCTATTCCACGGTAAACATCGCCCTGTTTAAAAAAAAATCCAGTCTCGTTTTCTAGATCGCGAGATATGTGTTCTATGCATATGCGCAAATCGTTCGGGTTGCTCGCCTGAAACCTATATTATTTCCAAATCAAAGGTATATACCATATAGATGTGTCTTCACAAAGTCATCAAGGGGGGGGGGGGGGGGTCGTTTTATGAAGCTGCGATCGTTACCAAAAGCATGTTTTAGGTTCTGTAAAATACGACGCTGTGATCAATACAAATCGCGATCGCCATTACGGGTGTGCATTGGGCCTGGCTAAAATACGGAAAACAATAGGTTTCAGGCGAGCAAATCCGCGACAGATGGCTGTGTACTGCTTCACTTTGAGGGGGAAGAGATTCCTGCAGACAGAGGCACAGAGGCACCGAGAGACACCTTAGAGACCCAGTTCAAAAGGTAGGCGATACTGCCACCTGTCGGGATTCGATCGTCATTGCAATGGACCTGTCTCAAAACCTATCAAAACCTATTGTAACGTAGGCAGCGGTGCCAAGGAGACACAGGCAGGTCCGCGCGAGTGTTTAGAATGGGGAAAATCGAGAAAAAGCATCTAAACCCGTACTATCTCGGGTTTGGCGCACAACGGTTGGATTCGAAACCCGAACTATCTGGAGTTTGGTGCAGAATGAGTTAAGATCAAGGAGGGCTCCGGGTGCTTTAAGTGTATAACTAAACACAGGGATAATGTGGTCCTGCACCGGGACCACTCAGGTCCTCTCTGTTAAGAGCTCAGTGTATTTACTATTTAACTGTCCCAGGACACCCTGCCTCCTGCCGTGGGAACAGATTAAAGCTGAAGCAATGAGTCTCCGTTGTAGATGTAATAGGGTTTGGACTAAATAGCAGTTTATAGCTCTACAGAACTATGAGGGTTGTTGGAATTAGATTGGATTATGTTCAGTTTGCTCTCAAATTGTCAGTTTGCACAGTGCCTTGTTCTTTTTGTCAATGTGCGCTCTTTCTCTCTCTCTCCCCTTTTCCCTCAACAGAATGACAAATCCTCTACGCCTGGTCTCAAGTCCAACACCCCCACCCCCCGCAACGATGCCCCCACCCCTGGCACCAGCTCCACCCCTGGGCTCAGGCCCATCCTGGGCAAACCACCAGGCATGGAGGCTCTGGGTTAGTGCTGTTCCCATTCCAACCTAGTCGCCTGTGTCTCTGGCTGTGTTCAGCACTGATGTCCTCTTATTTTGTCTCTGTCTGTCCATCCATCTCCAGCAGCCCCTGCTCTGCGCACCCCTCTGTCCATCGCAGGCTCCTACCCAACCCCCTTCGCCATGATGGGTCACCATGATCTGAACGGAGGTCTGACCAGTCCTGGTGTGTACGCTGGCCTGCATATCTCTCCCCAGATGAGTGCAGCAGCGGCCGCAGCCTATGGACGCTCCCCCATGGTGAGACTCCCTGCTCCGCTGTGTTTGAGGATCAGGCTTGAGAAGGTTCTTTACAAAGTGTAACCCACTGCAGATAACCTGGTTTTAAAATTGTAACAATAACGCAGTCCTCAGAAATGTAGGGGTGTAATTAGCTAGTTTTCACTTACTTTGTGATTACTTTGCCTTTAATAGTCCATGCAAAACATGTATCCCAATACACGAACTGCAATTTTTTTTTTTTTTTTTTTTTTTTTTTAAGATTTTTTTTTGGCGTTTTATCGCTTTATTTCTACTGGGCAGTCCAGTAGTGAGAGACAGGGGAGGAATGGGAGACAGAGTGGGGGGAAGACATTCGGCAAATAACGACGGGTTTGGGAGTCGAACCCGGGTTGGCTGTGTCGCGGCTGACCGCGCTATGTGGTTCGCCACTGGGGCGCCCCCAATTTTACCATTTTGACTCTCTCTATAATCTTACAATGTCAACAAATGTCTTTTTCCATTCAAACGTGTCCCCAAGTAATCACCTACCCCCCTGCCCCCTGCAAATCTGTTATCTAAAAACAGTTTTTATGGTTACTCTCATGGCTTACAGTTCTATAATGGGTGATCTGCTTACAATCAGAGCTCCATAACAGCTCTCAGTCACTCAAAGACTTCTATCTGGTCATCTTTCAGGGCTTCGATCCACACACCCATATGAGAGCTCCTGGCCTCCCAGCCAGCCTCACATCCCTCTCTGGCGGGAAGCCGTAAGTATCTCACCAAATACACAAGGAAACTCATTCTGTTGTCCTTCGACACTAGCGTCAGTAGTGACCTGTGACACCGACATAGGGTAACACGAGCCTGTCCCTGGTTTCAGAGCCTACTCCTTCCACGTCAGTGCCGACGGCCAGATGCAGCCCGTGCCCTTCCCGCCGGATGCCCTGATAGGCCCCGGTATTCCACGTCACGCCCGTCAGATCAACACACTGAGCCATGGTGAAGTGGTGTGTGCCGTCACCATTAGCAACCCCACACGTCACGTCTACACTGGTGGCAAGGGCTGCGTCAAGATCTGGGACATCAGCCAGCCTGGCAGCAAGAGCCCCGTGTCCCAACTGGACTGTCTGGTGAGGACCTCCGTCCAGTCGTCCTCTCGGGTGGCTTCATAATACCATGGCAGGAATGCAGTCCACTCTTCCATTCCACTCTCCCCGGTGTCCTCCCTGCCCCTGTATTGATTTACTCTGTCCTCCTGTGCAACAGAACAGGGATAACTACATCCGCTCCTGTAAGCTGCTGCCTGACGGACGCACATTGATCGTCGGAGGCGAGGCCAGCACGCTGACCATCTGGGACCTGGCCTCGCAGACGCCCCGGATCAAGGCCGAGCTCACCTCCTCGGCCCCGGCCTGCTACGCCCTGGCCATCAGCCCAGATGCCAAAGTCTGCTTCTCCTGCTGCAGCGACGGGAACATCGCCGTCTGGGACCTCCACAACCAGACCCTCGTCAGGTGGGAAGCAGACTTCAGTCACTTATCACTTATCTCGCGTTGGACTGCGGACTCGCCACCAGATAAAGTTGTTGTGGTTTGTTGGGAAATATTTCTGACTCTCTCCTGCAACTGTGATTAATGTAGGCAGTTCCAGGGTCACACGGACGGTGCGAGTTGCATTGACATCTCCCACGACGGCACTAAGCTGTGGACGGGCGGTCTGGACAACACGGTGCGCTCCTGGGACCTGAGAGAGGGCCGACAGCTCCAGCAGCACGACTTCACCTCACAGGTACAACTGAAGAAAAGTCCACTTAAGAACATTATAGAATTGACATGACCCCGTCTTATACTGTAGATGCAGCCTAAGAACATAGAAGATGATTTGACTTTATTGTCAATGTACAGTACACGAGGCCTATCCCTCCTAGTTACACATACACACAGTCCCCCACTCATATGCAGGATAGAAATAAAGTTACTGTAGATAGTGGCGTGGAGTCCAGGGTCACTGACCACTGCCCTTCCCCCTCCACAGATCTTCTCGCTGGGCTACTGTCCGACTGGAGAGTGGCTGGCTGTGGGTATGGAGAGCAGCAACGTGGAGGTGCTTCACCACACCAAGCCTGACAAGTACCAGCTCCACCTCCATGAGAGCTGTGTCCTCTCCCTCAAGTTTGCTTACTGCGGTATGAGCACACACACACACACACACACACACACACACACACACACACACACACACAGATCGCTGACATTACTTTTTAGCTAGGGGACCTTAGCCCTTCTACAGCTGATTTAGCGGTAATACTGCAGTGTCCTTTTCACGGTCTGAATGCTTGTTCTGTGTGTTGTCAAGGTCATTGAGGGAGCTGCTGGTCTGGAGTTCTCATTTCAGTATCTATCTATCCATCTATCTATCTGTTTCCACCATTTCCCTCTTCAAGGTGGCCTGATTCTCTACTCTGTTCTCATCTCCCTGCAGGTAAATGGTTCGTAAGCACAGGAAAGGACAATCTGTTGAATGCCTGGAGGACTCCTTATGGTGCCAGCATATTCCAGGTATGCAGATCAATACACTCTGTCTGCAGCCACTCCAAAGTGCGCACACTTAGTCTAGGAGGAAGGACACGGCGACCGCTATCTGACGGGGCGTCTCTATCAGTGAAAACTGAACCTGAAATATTGACCTGACAAAGAAGTCTTTTTTTCCCTTCTTTTTATTGAGACATAATTTGACATTATTATTTTTATGAAGATACTTGTGCCCTAATGATGAGGATAAGCACTCAATGAAGAAACCCACTCCCATTGCCAAAGGAAAGTCTAACATGCCTATAAATACTTGTACTATGGATCTACACACTATGAATGTATTACATGGCCAATAACGGCCCCCAAACAGCATTGCCAACTTCAACAGACCCGCGCCCCGTTGTGTGAGCTCCAGGTATTGACAATGTGATGCTACATACCCTACCACATGACCCCTAATGGCCACCACCACCCAACATGTAGATAGATAGATGCTACATACCCTACCACATGGCCCCTAATGGCCTCCACCACCCAACATGTAGATAGATAGGCAGTGAGAGCCAGCATATCACCAGGGTTATCAAGAGGGCAGTTAGGCCCACGACACCTCAGGATGGCTCAACAGCTTGCTCCAGTGTCCTAGAACCACCCCCTCCATACTAGCTCGCACTATACCCACATGCAGAACTTGCTAGTGTTAATCCTATCCTTGTGTCAAAAACAGAACTATTCCTGATAACAATATCACACATGAGACAGAAACAACAGAAGAAAAGGAATGCTCTTACCCTTTATTTACTGACCCAGCTGACATTATTTCTCCTCAACCAAATCCACTGACTTCCTTCTTCCGACAATTAATTTACTGCCTTTTGCAAAATACACCCACAAAGTCCCAACTCTACCAATCGTGATATAGTCGATCATGCTATGAACCCTCTGCATCCCACTTCTACTGGATATACCCTAGCGTTCCATCCTCGCTGTTGCCAAATCTGTATATCTAAGCTTTTTCCTTTCATAAGCCGCCTCCACTGAATCCTCCCAGGGGAGGGCACCGTCGATTCTATAAAATAAATCTGCTGACTTGTAGATCATAAGACCACTAGGTCTGGCCTAAAGTTAGTGCAAATTATTTCTGGGAAAACAAGTTTTCCTCCCAAATCGACCGGCATCTCCAAATCATTAGCTCCCTTTAGCTGGCTTTACTCATGCCTGCCTAAAACCTACCTCTACATTTCTCTCCCTCACAGACATATTAAATGGCTGCACTCTCTACCATATTACTTCCCAAATTCACCTGTACTCTTCAGCTTTCAATTCTTGGCCCTAAGCTTTTCAAAACCTGGTTATATATACCGACCTTGAGAAAGACTAGTCTTACAGCCTGACAGAATATGCCTCAAAGTTGCCGTCTCTGAACACAGTGGACATCGCTTTCCCAGTTCATCCACTGTCCCTGCTAAGCGTGGGCCACAGCCTTTGTACACCTCACTACTTCCTCTTGCGACATACCTGCTCCACTACCAGCTTCCTCCTTTCTGTGGGACCTGCTTAGCTCCACACTGGTTTTCCTGAGCTGAACCCTACCCCCCCCCCCCCCCCCTCCCTCTAGTTTGTTTTGGGACCATGTTACTAACTAATTTATCTTTATAATGTACCTTTGATCCCTGATCTGTTCTCACCTTCACACACTCGACTAATCTGTTAGACTAGTAGTTACTGGTAGCTGGATGGAGAATGCCTTACCCATGTAATACCACACTACTAAGACACAGAGGAACTCCTAGAAATTTCCCAATGTACAATTTAACCAACCTCTCAAGCCGTTCCACCTTTTGATATTGGCACTTCATATACTGATAATGGCCACATCAATTTAGGGAATAATCCAAACTGCAAACACGACAAGTTCAACTTTCCTGGAAGCCCTGCCTTCTCTATCCTTCCTATCCCCTCAACAACGTCTTTCCTAAATTCTTCAAGCTCATTCAAGTCATACCACCTACTCAAACTTTTCACTGCTTTGTCCCTTATAGATGGAATTTCTTCCTCATCTACGTAAAAACGTTCTATTACCTTCCCTCTGGTTAATGAAATGTACTTACTAGGCTTAATCTTCATCCTAGCCCACTTGGGATTCTCATTTAACTTCTCTAGTAACCTTTTTGTACAAGGCACTGTCATGGTCACCAGAGTCATGTCATCCATGTAAACCCTAATTCATGGGAGGCACAGCCCGTCCTGCCGTCTCTCTCCCCACCTAACACCCACCTTGATGCTCTAATAATTACTTCCATCCCCATTGTGAACATAAAAAAATATACAGGTGCAGCTCAATAAAGTTGAATGTTGTGGAAAAGTTTATTTCAGTAATTAAATTCAAAAAGCGAAACTCTCATAGATTATAGATTCAATCATTACACACAAAGTGTACTCACTCAGTACTTAGTTGGGGCTCCTTTTGCACAAATTACTGCATTAATGCGGCAAAATAAATGGACTTTTCCACACTATTCAACATGCACCTGTATACTATCTGCTAGTGTGAATGCTAGTGGGGAAATGGTACACCCTGTCATAAATTATGCCTATTTCTAGTCTCTGCCATGCATCTCTCTATTTCTCTCTGGCTACAATCTCTCCACCCTCATTCTATCAATGGTTCCAAAATCCTCATAGATAATGTCTCCCATCTTCTCTAATGTATTTGCCACTGTTTCTTTAAGCCCATCTAACACCATTATCTATTAGTCTCCCATTCCTTCCTTTCATTTGCTCTAGGCCATTTCATTCTAGCATTTTGTCCACAGTACTGAAGTACTGAACAATCGGCCAACCCGCACTCCCTCTACCAAGCACTCCTTCCTTCCCTGATGTATTCTGAGCACTTTTACTGTTCTTTTACTTTCTGCCACGAAGACAGATCTGGAGCTTCTGTCCCATTACCCCTGCCCTCCATTGATGCATTCATCCTACTCATAGTGCTGTAACTGTTCCCTATATTTCATTGAACTGCTCATCCAACTCATAGTCCTGTTCGTTCCAATGGTCTTTAACCGTATAGTGTGCCCATGAGTCATATTCCGCCCCTGCTCTTTCAGACTAGCGGTATTTTTCCTGTATTTGTCGTAGGTTTTCTGGTGCAGCGAAACTTTCCAGTCTGTGCCACCGCTGTAATGGGGTGCTAACCCACCGCTGTAATGGGGTGCTACTAACCCACTGCTGTAATGGGGTGCTAACCCACCGCTGTAATGGGGTGCTAACCCACCGCTGTGTTGGGGTGCTAACCCATGCCAGCCCTGATGGGGTCTGTCCACAGCAGTCACTAACAAGGCTGGATCTAAACTCATAATAAAAGATACGTGTGCCCATACTTCATATGAAGTATGAAGAAACCCAATCACATTGCCAAAATAAATCAATGTATTATGAATGTCCAATAACGGTCCCCAAACAGCATTGCCAACTTCAACAACAGACCCGTGCCCTGTTGTGTGAGCTCCAGGTATTGACAATGCTGATGCTACATACCCTACCATATGACCCCTAATGGCCACCACCACCCAACATGTAGATAGATGCTACATAGTACATGCCCTACCACATGACTCCTAATGACCACCACCACCCAACATGTAGATGGATGCTTCATACCCTACCACATGGCCCCTAATGACACCACAACCCAACATGTAGATAGATGCTACATAGTACATACCCTACCACATGACTCCTAATGACCACCACCACCCAACATGTAGATAGATGCTACATACCCTACCACATGGCCCCTAATGACACCACAACCCAACATGTAGATAGATGCTACATAGTACATACCCTACCACATGACTCCTAATGACCACCACCACCCAACATGTAGATGGATGCTTCATACCCTACCACATGGCCCCTAATGACACCACAACCCAACATGTAGATAGATGCTACATACCCTACCACATGGCCCCTAATGGCCACCACCACCCAACATGTAGATAGATGCTACATAGTACATACCCTACCACATGACCCCTAATGACCACCACCACCCAACATGTAGATGGATGCTACATACCCTACCACATGGCCCCTAATGACACCACAACCCAACATGTAGATAGATAGATGCTACATACCCTACCACATGGCCCCTAATGACACCACAACCCAACATGTAGATAGATAGATGCTACATACCCTACCACATGGCCCCTAATGGCCACCACCACCCAACATGTAGATGGATGCTACATACCCTACCACATGGCCCCTAATGACACCACAACCCAACATGTAGATAGATGCTACATACCCTACCACATGGCCCCTAATGACACCACAACCCAACATGTAGATAGATGCTACATACCCTACCACATGGCCCCTAATGGCCACCACCACCCAACATGTAGATAGATGCTACATAGTCTACCACATGGCCCCTAATGGCCACCACCACCCAACATGTAGATAGATGCTACATAGTCTACCACATGGCCCCTAATGGCCACCACCACCCAACATGTATATAGATGCTACATAGTCTACCACATGGCCCCTAATGACACCACAACCCAACATGTAGATAGATGCTACATACCCTACCACATGGCCCCTAATGGCCACCACCACCCAACATGTAGATAGATGCTACATACCCTACCACATGGCCCCTAATGGCCACCACCACCCAACATGTTGATGGATGGACAATGAGAGCCAGCAAATCACCAGGGTTATCAAGAGGGCATCCCCCTTCACTGGTGTTTCATTACGTTAGACCCACAACACTCCCTGCCATGCTAGCTCTAACTGTCCATGATACCATAACTCGCTTGTGTTATCCTATCTTTATGTGGAAAACAGAACTATTCCTGATAACAATATCACACCCTTAGATGCCTCTTAGAATCGAATCTAGCCTCGTAGTCGGCTGCTCTCTTCCACTTACATTACAGATGCAGTTAAGCACGCAGACCATCTCCCCAGTCTATAATGGTTTCTTTTGAATCTGAAACTCAATTTGTTTTGTTTCTCCCCACAGTCCAAGGAATCCTCGTCTGTCCTGAGCTGCGACATCTCGGCGGACGACAAGTACATAGTGACGGGCTCCGGCGACAAGAAGGCCACTGTGTACGAAGTGATCTACTAGAGCGATCTACTAGAGTGGACTGCTTGTTTTTTTTTGGATCAGAGCTCCGCTCACTCAGGAACAGTGGAACCTCTTTCTCCTACCTAAATCCTACCCCCCACCCCCCCCAGCCCCCACCCGGACAGCATGGATGTTGCCTGTAGCCCCCGGGGTGGACGGGTGGGTGGCTGAACCGGACTAAACTGGTCTGGATCGGGCCGGGGAAGTGCCCGACCGGACCTGGTACTGGATCGTGGCTCTGGACGTTCCCGCGGCCCTGCCAGCGTCCTCACAGATATGACTAACACTTGTACAGCAAGTGCAGTTCCCGAGGCACTAGAGAAGAAAATATTGTCTTGATGTTTTTTTTCTTCTTTTTTTTCTGTTTGTCGGATATTTCTTTCGTTGTTTTTTTTTTTTGTCTTTTTTTAACACGGAGACATTGGTTCCGTGACGCAACTCGAAGCGGCGCTTCGCTCTGGAGCTTCTCCCTGGAGGTCCTGTGAAAAGTGTACATAATGGAGTAATAAAAGGCCTTTTATAGATTTATATTTTGGTGTCCAGTTACGCTTGTGATGGTCCTTTCTTGTTCTCTCCTTGATTCTCTGTTCCCTCTGGGGATGGAAATTAGATTAGGACTCTGTAAGAGGATATTCTATACCCCCCTTCTTCTGCCTTTTTTCATGTTCGTTGTCCAGGATGACCTTTTCGGAAATCTAATTTGGATACCCCACCCCACCCCCTTCCTTTTCCCCTGAAAACTTTTTTTTTTTTCTTTGCTATTCGGCTAGAACACAGAACAGAGACGTTTGCCTGTTGGATTTTTAGCAGTGGAGACTCATGGGAATGTTCATCTCTTCCGACTGGGAGTCGGGAGCAGGAGAGGACCTTCTAACCCTCTTCACCCTGGTTAACATCAATTCCACCGTGTGAAAACCTGGACTCGTCCCCAGAACATTTAGCTGCTTTTTACCGACGGCGAAGACGGATAAAGTAGCGGCTCACCTGGAGGACCGGAAGGCTTTGTGCGAGGAAGCAGACGGGTGGTGTCAGCCCTGCCCTCCCCACTCGTTGAGCAATGTATGAATATTTGTCTCGACAAAGTTTCACCTGTTAGTCATCGATCTGTAAGATTTAATAATTGCCCTTGTCGTTGTTGACTGTGACTGATAAACAGCGCTAGTTGCTCGTGGTGTGTAGGTGGACAAGGCGTGACTGGTGACTTTCTGCAGTAGCTCATGATTCCCACCACTGTTCTCTCCTCATAGACTGGAACGGTCTCACACACACCCTGTCAGACCGCGTAGCAAACACTTGTCATCGTCACTAAGGATGTGTGTACAGTTGTTGATATTTCAATAAACTGTTTTTTTATATAAAAAGAAAAAAAATATGTTTTATTGAATTTCTATACCATCGGTGTAATACCACAGAGCCTATGATGTGAAAACTTTAATATATAAAAGCCAGATATCTCAAAACTTCTCTGTCTTTAAAAAGGCAAAAGTTTATTCTATATTGATCATTTAGCTTACACTATCTCCTTCCTGAGTCTGTTTTGTCTTTGGGGGGGTATGCTGGACCAGTGTGTTGTGGTTGAGTGCACCTGTAATGGACCAATAGAGGAGGGACATGCCCCGTGTCGTGTCCAGAGAGCTGAACGGATTTGCTCTGCTACTCTGAAAAACAGGAAGCTTGTCCTCTGGCTCTTCAGGGGCTTGGTCGCCCTGCCTGGGAGGGCTCTGCCCTGCCCTGTTCTGCCCTGTCCTGTTCTGCCCTGCCCCGTCCTGTCCTGTTCTGCCCTGTCCTGTTCTGCCCTGTTCTGCCCTGCCCTGTCCTGTTCTGCCCTGTTCTGCCCTGCCCTGTCCTGCTCTGTTCTGGCCTGGCTCTGCCCTGCTCTGACCTCCTCTGCCCTGCCCTGCCCTGCTCTGCCCTGCTCCACTCCACTCTGCCTACATGCTCACTGCCACTCCCTGACAAACACATAAAGATAGGAGTTGACTTAGTGTCCCGACTCCCAAGAGATAGGAGTTGACTTACTGTCCCCAGAGATAGGAGTTGACTTACTGTCCCCAGAGATGGGAGTTGACTTACTGTCCCCAGATATGGGAGTTGACTTACTGTCCCCAGAGATAGGAGTTGACTTACTGTCCCCAGAGATGGGAGGACGTGAAAGGAAGACATTCTGGGTACTGGTAGAGTGACAGCAAGGGACTTCTAGCAATGCAACTTGAACTCAGAAATTACAGAGCTTGCATGAATATCTTGAGGGTTGAACTAAAGGGTTCAGTTTTGATGTCACTAAGCGCACAGTGTCTGCTGCCGTGCTTCCTCCCAGCCGCCACCTCTTTATACAGCGATGTTTAGCAGTGTTGAAATTATGCACAATCCTCGCTCAACGTGATACAATAATAAGGATGATTCTTATGCAGTGCCACTTGAGAAGTATGACGCAAACAGCGCTCTCGAGTCCTCTCGAGTGGTCTTTTGGCTGTGGAGTGCTTTAAGGTGGGTTGAGATGAATGGCCCTGTCCTTCCACTCCACAGCCAGGCTCTCAGGACTCCGTCCCCGCTGCTGTGGGCCCCTCACACGGTCGCCACTTCAGAGATGTTGTTGGATTATAAAAGCAGGGCCGGATGCTTTCAGCACTGGAGCCAGCCACCATGCTCTGCTCTCACGGGCTCATTTGTTACAGGCTCTAGTCTTTCCCCTGAAGTGGGCACTTCCTGAGTGCATTTCTACTAGCCTCTCGCTCTGAGACCGAATTCTCTTCCTCACTTAATCAAACAGTGGAATATCTGGAGATGAAAGGTTTGTACCTCTGAAGGCCCATTGCTGGGGTCATTGCCTCAGTGGAGGGCTTTCAGCGGGTTCCCATGTGAAGGCCCCCACGCTGCCTGCTCTATTTAGGATGCAGGCCATGAGACGCTGTAAGAAGCCGGCCTCATGCTCTTCATTGTGCTGAGACTGAACCGAGACTCAAAAGACACTACAGAAACTAAAGGAGGTCCGTGATGCCAATATGCACCCTTCTTATTTGAATGTTTTTTTTTGTCAGGCATTGATCTCAATCCTGGCTGGTTCTTTTGGCTGGCATGGCTGCATTTCTCCCCCCATCCATCAAATGGAGAATGGGGGGGGGGTCAATAGCAAGGGACTGGCACCATGCTGAAATGCAGAATAATAATCCTCTAATCACCTGAGTATTGCCAGTCCTGGGTTTTATCTGCAATGGATGTGAAAGCCCCCAGTGCCTAGTGATTACAGCGTTTGATCTGGGTAATAATGTCTTTACTGTTGGCCTGCCTGGGGCCTGAAGGCAGTGCAGCTCTAATCCATAGTGCATTCTAGTGGAATCGCATTACACAAAGACCACCAGGGTTCTCCTCCAGAGGGGAGGGGCTGGGGGGTTAAGGGAGGAGGTTGCCATGGAAACGAGCAAAGTGTGTTTCCCCCCTCCCTCTTTCTCTCTCTCTCTCTCCCTCTCTCCTGGGATAGATAAGCAGAAGACGGGTCTATGTTTACTTTCCACAGGCCCTCCAATCCCCGAGCAGGCTGAGCCCTGATAACATGGGGTCCTGTACGGCCGCCGACCACTGACAGCAGATAAGCACCCCGGCAGCGCGGAGTAGTCATCACCCTCCAGCCAGGATGAACAGACCTGGGAGCCCCGGATTCATTTGGATTAGGCTGGATTGCTGCCGCTGCTTCTCCTGCCGCTGTGTTCAGACTACTGATGTTCACAAGACCCTTTTACATGAGAACTCGGTGTTGCCGCTCAGCCCATGGAGCCTCAGAGCTCAGCCAGAGCTCCGTAAGGGACTGGCTGCCATTTTAGATGTTGAGGTCAAGGGACTGACCGGGCAGGTGAGTCTCAGAAGTGACGTTCCCCAGGAAGGAGAGCCGTGTCGTCTCGCCGGCCTCCTCGCGGCTGCCCTTTTGGTGAAGGCTATTTTCCACAGCTCTGGAAAATCAGGCCACTGTCAGAGGGACTTCCTTTGTGTTCATTCCAAGGATCCACCGAAATCTCCGTAATTCAATATCAACAGTAATTAGATTTGTGTGATACTTGTGCCCCGAGAAGGGATCCAGCTCTTTGAAGTTGAGATCAAGACGAGTACAAGAAGTCTTTTATTATGTGCATTATGCTAACATGTTAATTATATTTCCACACACATTCTTTGATTTAGGCGCAGCTGGAGGTGTAAAAGCTACATGACTAATTACAGAAGGAAGTGGTGGTATTGTGCTAAAGTGTTTGGAGCTGGATCCCCCCTCTTCCTCTGCCTGTGTTTACATGTAAGGGGGAGACTAAAAATAGCCTACCTTATACAGTTGATTATGAACAGAGAATATATATGCATATAGTAGCATGCAGGTTTAATAATATAGTATAGATCAAAGAGGAGCATGTGTGAGTGACATTTCTCCCCCTTAAACCTAGCGTATCATACCAAATTTCATTTAAAGAAACACTAGATTCCCCTCAATGAGATGCAGTCTTGTGTGTACTCTTGATGCTATTCTAGAGTGCAGTAGTTGTCACTGGAGTGGTGCAGAGAGCGTTCTCTGAAGGGGTGTGCTTTGATCAGAAGATTGCCATCCTTATATCTCTGCTTTTTTGGGGGGTTAGGTGGTAGGGGGGGGGTCTGGTCACGTGGTTTCTATCTTGGAGAGCCTAGCAGCAGTCTTATACAAATACTCTGTTGTAAAAGGTGCTTTCCTCATCCACAAAGGGAAATAACTGCCCTTGGTGTTGTTGTTGTTGTTATTATTATTATTATTGTTGTTGTTGTTGTTGTTGTTGTTGTTGTTGTTGTTGTTATTATCTGACTGTACTTTCCATATTCATGGAAATTCAGTCTTCACATTTTTTTCTTTCTTGTTAACTGTGAATTCTTTATACGAGTCATATCATTTAATTGGGTGACATTTTACTAACAACGCAGCTATGCAAAGTTAACCGTGGAGGAACAAATTCAAGTCATCGTAGAAAAGGTTTGATACAGAACGGACAGACAGAATTCCTTTTTTATTTTTTTTATCCACTTTTTCTCCCATTTTCTATATTTTCTCCTATCCCAATTTCGCATCATCCAATTCAACCCTCCCCTGTCACGGACGCTGTTTCTTGCCTCCCACAAGCCGGCTGCAATGTGGACTAAGTCATACATAGCACAAGTCCCCTCCGGTACTTGAGGTAACAGCAGTCGCATCTTTTCACCTGCGCAGCTCGATCTCTCAGTGGCGAGGAGTAACGCGTGGGAGGCTCACGCTGCCCCCGACACTTCCTGATTCTACTGCGCAGGCGCACCAACCGACCTGTAGGAGTCGCTGTCCACAACGCCCGATCCCCACCCATCAGTTTCCCACCCCCTAATACGGCCAATGTGTATTAGTACGGACGACCAGCTAAACTGAAAGCAAATGTGGAGCGCTGGGCTCGAACTGACGAGCCCAGCGTCTCCAGCATTTCGCCCCATCAGAAATTCCTTTTTATAGGATTTTTCCCTTTTTCTATTTCCTGTTTCCAGTGCTGTGTTTTTGTGAGGTGAAATGCTGTATATCTCTTGTCCTGTTTGGTTCATTGAAGCATCCGTCATTTCCAGTGCTCCCACTGTGCCTGACAAAAGCAGAGCCACGTTAGATTGAAAAGACAGAGGGGGCAATCTTTCAAATGGATCTCTTTTCGAAAATATATTATGACATAATCATGTTTTCTCCCCTAAAAGCCCAGGGGGGGCCTGCCTGTCAGATTGCAGCCTGGCCTTAACAGAAACACCAGTTGTGTGTTAATAGAACCCAGAGGCACTCTGAAACCTTAGCCATTCTGCTTTCCGCTCTCAGCCAGGAGATTAAAGTCGGGGAAACATTACAGGAGGCTGGATAATTGCCCCTGTGTCTCTAGCAGACAAAAGGCAACGCTCCGGCAATTCCCTCGGTAAATCGTCAAGAGAGGCTCAAGGATCCTTCAAGGCTGCAGCAAATTGTACAGTCCTGTCTAACAAACTACCAGTCTCTGGATATTATGAGGCTCCCATATATCCTCGGCCATAATGACAGCTTGCACTACTATAATGGAGTGCAGGCACAAGATGGCTTTTGTGAAACACATTTTCAATAGAAAAATTACTGCCTTGGCTCCCGCTCTTTTAGCGATTCCATTTTTTACCCTTTTGTTCCCATTTCTATTTTGATTTATACTGTTATCATTTTGGTTTCCATTTTTATTCCGAGTTGAGTGCTGCTGCTGCCTCCAGATCATCACAATCCTTCCTCCAGAGGACCACTTGATCCACTGCCTGGAGAAAAAACATCTACTGTCTAGTGTTAAGGGCGTCTACTGTCTAGTGTTAAGGGCATCTACTGTCTAGTGTTAAGGGCATCTACTCTCTAGTGTTAAGGGCATCTACTGTCTAGTGTTAAGGGCGTCTACTGAGGGCATCTAGTGTTAATGGCATCTACTGTCTAGTGTTAAGGGCGGCTAGTGTTAAGGGTGTCTAATGTCTAGTGTTAAGGGTGGCTAGTGTTAAGGGCGGCTAGTGTTAAGAGTGTCTAATGTCTAGTGTTAATGGCATCTACTGTCTAGTGTTAATGGCATCTACAAATGAACAGAGGCTTTTGTCAAGGCTCTCCTCTGCCTTGCTCTCGCCTGCTCTGCCCCCACGTTCTCTGTCTCTGGCCCTCCCCCTTCCCTCTCTCCCTCCCTCTCTCCCTCCTGCTCTTCAATTTGCTCTCTCTCTACCTGCCTACTTCACGCTCCAGCGGTTCTGTGGTGGGAGCTAGTGTTGTCTGGCTGTGGCTCTGAGCAGCACTCATTGTCAGCGAAGGTTCATGTTTAGAATTAGCCGTTTAATGAGAACAAAAGAAATTAATTGGTGGTTTAAGCCTAATGAGACGGCTGTGAAATTAACGGGCCTCGTCAATGGAAACAAATAAAATCCTTCAGCTTGTTGTTGAGGAGCATTACTCTGACAAAGCTTTTGACACAGTGATGAATGGCGGGTCAGGAGAGACCATCTGTGCTTTTTTTAAACCCTGCAGGAGGGGGATGGAATGTGGCCTGGCTTGAAGAGATGGTGATAAAAAAAGAGAGAGAGAGAGCGGGAGGAGAAGTAGGAGAGAGGAGAAGGAAATAGGGAGGGAGGGATGGATGAGAGAAAGAGGAAAATAAGCTGAGAAAAACCCAAATTCACCAGCTTTATTCATCGCCTTCACCATGATACCGCTGTCTAACCATGGTTACAAAGGACATAGGGGAAAAAAAGAAAAAAAAACAGGGGCATTAGCATGTGAAAGGCCCTGGGAGTCTGACTATGTGTCCAGAAAGCCAAAGAGCTCTGATTTCCAGGGATATTTAACCTCCATTCAGAAGGCAACAAAGGCCTGGCTGTCGCACTGAGAGTGGCAGTTCAGCCTGATTGGGGCTCGGGGGGGAGGAGGGAGGAGGGGAGGGAGGATCACAGAGCTCATTTGTTTCCTCTCTTTACTTTAGGCTGTCTCTATTCCCACTGAAGAGCAGCATTTCCTCTCGCTAACCCCCTCCCTCTCCCCCTCCCCCTCCCTCCCTCTCTCTCTCTCTCAAAGTTGTAAATGTGTGACCGGAGGAATAAATTGGATGGGAAGGAGGCGAGGAGGAGGAGGCAGCACGGAGAGGAGTAATATGTCTCTATGATGTTCAGTGACCTTTATTTACTGTGTATTGAGCAATATCATTATTCATCTTGTGCCGCGGTCTCGCCTCCTTCCGCCTCTTAATGTCATCCTGGCGATGGAGGTTGTGGACGTGATGGAGGTGGTTCTCTGCATGTCAGAACCCCCCCCCCCCCCCCCCCAGCCCCTAGCCCTGTTCTCTGGCCACCCAGCAGGGCCCAGCCCAGCCCTGCCTGTTTGTGTATCATGGAGAAACTGTTTGCTTTCCTGCGCTGATCAAATAAACAGGCCATGTCTTTGGGGGGAGGAGGCTGGAGGAGTGGTGTCTGTGCGTTGTTTAGCTTTCTGGGTGCAGATAAGGAGGAATTGTTTGATGGGGCAGGGAGGAACAAGAGCGATTTAGGTCAGCTAATCTGATTTACAGAGAGATGGTCTGGCCGTCGCAGGGAGCAGTAACTACATAGATGGATTAGAGGCGCCCCCCCCCCCCCCCCCCCCCCCCCCCACAAAGCTCCCACCCGACAGAGAGGAGAGAGGGGTGGAGGCTTTAGGCCTGAGAACCAGTCTCTACTGTGTTGCCGCGACAACAGCAGCCTGAGCAGCCCCGTGGTGCAGATTATGAACGGCCTGAGATTGCACGAAATAAACAAAAAGCGTCCAGAGATAGAGTAGTATTACTTAGTTTGTTTACGTGCGTTTACATCCGGCGCATTCATTCCCCTCTCAATGGCCAAAATATCACATCACAGTATATATAGCATGACATCAATTGTGTCTGCCTGTGGGGGGGGTAATCCGACCTGCCGGCTGATGTCATCTGTTCGGCAGGGGTGGGCATCAGATTGCTTGCTTCTTGGAACAGAGTGCACGTGAACACATTCAAATGTAATGGTCGCCTCCCTCTGGCTCTCAGCCTCCGCCACTGCTGTGACAAACATTCATCAAAATGTGCTACAATTCTTCTAAAGTTTGAGGGCGTCGATCAATTTCTGTTTAGACTAACGGCACGTTTCCAATTTCCCTATTTCTGTCTTTCTTGGCAGGTGCACACAGAGCAGATATTTAAGAATTCTCCCTTTGCCGTTTGCCTGTTTAAAATGCACAGCTGAATAATTGTGCTGCCAGAGCCATCACTTCATCCACAGGAATGACTTGCACACTTGGCTGCTGTTTCTAAAGTGTGCTTGGCTAATCCACTCATTGCTTGTGCATTCAGTTCTGTGAACCATAGGGCACCCGCTTGGATGCCCGTGCATAAATTACTGCCATGGAACATAAAGTGCTGGGAGGATTTTCCTTAACGATCGCCAACGCTTTAAACGCTTCTGCTTGAACAGTCGATACTGCTCAGCCCATTCAATTATTCAGCGGCCCATCCCTCGTTAACCAAATCCTGACCTTGACACGTCTGCTCTGTTTTTCTCCCCTGACAGACTCGGCTCTCCAAACCACTCTGTTTGCCCTGATATTGGCCGGGAAATCCATGCATATTGATAAGTTGTTTGCAGTGTAATTGAAAATGTCAGTTATGAGGCCCGCGCTGATAAAGGTCGGCACCAAGAGTAAAAGCTGACAGGCGGCCATGTGAGGTGCATATCTAATAAAGAAGAATAGGACCACAGGATCAAATAAATAAGGTCTTTATAGACTCCTTTACGTCTCACTCCACAATGAATGGGAATTACCATGGGAGTACAATATAGGACCTTTTTGGAAAGCCTGAGGCAATCACATTACACAGTCCTCCTTTGTCATATGGTTTTATGGATTGGTCGCTGGTCACTTGATTGAAATTCTAATCTGTTTTCGAAAGGTCAAATTGTTCATCATTCATAACGCATGGTCTGGGTAAACACCCACAGCTCAACCCTTCAACGGGGCTTATGAATATGCCCATCATATTGGTAACCTGTGACCTCTGTGGGCGGGGTGACCAAGTGGCAGGTGTTTTGTGACTTGTGTCAGTGTCCCAGGGCTTGTGTCTGTCCCAGGGCTTGTGTCTGTGTCCCAGGGCTTGTGTCTGTGTCCTAGGGCTTCTGTCTGTGTCCTAGGGCTTGTGTCTGTGTCCCAGGGCTTGTGTCTGTGTCCTAGGGCTTGTGTCTGTGTCCCAGGGCTTGTGTCTGTGTCCTAGGGCTTGAGTGTGAGTCACAGCCTCCCACAGCATCACCAGCCTCTCACCGGCTGACTGTCTTAATCCGCTCCACAGGGCTAGGATCTGAGGTTAAAGTGCTCACCACTATTTCTACATAAACAGAGATTTTAACCCCAATCCCCAGGAGCCTCAGCGGCCGACAGCCGTGCCCCCCCACACCCCCGTTACCCCTTCCTCCCCGCAGGCTGAGTGGTGACTGCCTGCTGGTTCTTTAATCGATTGCTAATGGGTTCAATTCCATCGTTGAGGAGCTGCTTGGAACCTGGCCCTGAGACTGAATGAAGCGGAAATACCATTTGTGACTTTATGAGGCGTTATACTGCAGTGAGAGACCTCTATTCTGCATGCTTCACAGCACCGCCGCCGGTTTGTGAGCCGTTGCTTGATGGTTTTTCTTTTTCAGGGGGTTCTGCTGCTTTCCTCTCAACGCGTTCCATTTTGCATCGTGCCCTGCAGCATTTACATCCTTTCAATCTACTACCAAATACCTTTGCTTTGCTGCATTCCTCGTCTCACTTCGCCTGTAGGGTAACTACCATAGTATACGCATGTTATGAAAGCCCATCAGATCCACTGTGTCAAAAATCCCTGCTATTATTCATCAATTTCTAAAGTAAAGGGTAATGGTAAAGAAATTATTATATATCTTTGTATCGCCATAACATGTGCTCTCTACCTGTGATCTCTACCAGAGCAGTGGGAAGTGAGGTTAATCCCCTTGTTTTTTTTTCCAGATCTGCCCAGATTTCCAACGCTGCTCTACATCTCAGAGCTAGTCCCAGCAGACATGTGCTCTTTGAAGCATTTCTGGGCCAGGGATACAAGTCTTGTTTGTTCAGTACTTCTGGAGAGGGTGGCGGGAGGGGAGGGACATTTTTATTTTTTTATTTTACTACAGCAGAGTAACATTCTTTGACGTCTCAACAAAAAGCCTTGTATTACAGCACTTGCTGCCAGATGCCTTGATAGAATCACCCATGTCAAACAGGAAGAGAAATAAATGCTTCATTGAACTAGAGCTTAGCTTAGTGCTGGTGGGAGGGAAGGGTGGGGGTGGAGGGGGGGGAGGGGGGGCTGTGGGTGTCAGCTCAGTATGAACGGGTTATTCTCTACCCTGAGTGTAAGCACTTTCTTAGATGTGGTGTGAATAATTAGTGTGCCTGGCCTTGATCCTCTCATCAATGGACGTCCAATCACATAGAGAACAGGAGAGAGGGAAACAGCCTTCAAAGAAATGGACAGTTTAGGTAGCCAACCCAGTGTGCCTACAAAGCAGATGTTTGTGTTTGTTCTTGCAGGCTCATTTTACAGAGCGCCAAGTAGAGTATGACAGGATTTACATGAGGGCTCCTAATCTGTGTAAGCGAACCTGTTTCGGGATGTAATTCACATGGTATGTCTTTTGATTCGGATTAGTCTGAGCAATCCTCTTACCCTGTGGCTCAGTATAACTTATCACTGACAAGGCCTGTCTCGTGGAACACTGCAAATCCTCATATCCACCCCTCCCAGACTTCCAACTCTTAATTCTAATCTGCCCAAATCTGATCTGAGACTTTAACGTCCAAATACCTCTTGAAAGCCAGAGCTCAAGCTGAAGTTCATGCGAGGGCTTTGGATTACATAAATTGAGGTTAGGGATTTTCCAATATGGCCCTATGTCTGGGAGGCAGGGCTAGGAGAGGAGAGTGACGGCACAGTGTTTCTCTATCATTGTATCTTCTTTTATTTTATTTTATTTTTTGCTAATCTTAATTAAGTGCACAAAGCGTACGTGAATTATGGCCTTTTTGTAACCAGCACCTCTTTTCATAGATGCATATAGGCCTTTCAAGGCTTTGTTATGCTGACTATATGGTGTTGATGTCATAATGATTGAGTCATTGTTTTACTGGATAATATTTTTGTAAAGCATTTGTTGTAATAGTTATATTTATAGACAGAACTGGAAGCCATCGATGTTCTCCAGTCGGAAATAATTGTTAAGGCAGTTAAAGTAGATTCAGAATTAAGCTGTAGCATGTGAAAACTTTTCCAAACATTTCATACACTTTCCTTGATGTTGTGCTTCGACATGGAAATACCATGAAATATTTAAATCCGTGAGTCGCATTCCTGATCCTTTAAGGTTCTTTATAATTCAATAAACAGGATTTAAAGCAGAGCAGGCATGCTCCACTTTCTCTGTCTCAGCCGCCAGGCCCACAAACGGGCTCTTATTAAACGTTGTAAGATTACGCCTTAATCTCACTGAGCACATGTTGGGCGGAATAAAAAGCAATTTTATTTCTGAAACAGGCGTCCACGCAGCTTGGGCTAATCTCATCCGGGCTTCTTCCGAGGCAAACGAGAAAAGTGTCGTCGGCACGGGCCAAGAAGACGAGCGTGTTCGTAGGAGGGAAAAACAGGCAAAAGGTCCAACATGGAGGGTTTTCAGTGCCAGCTGCTCGTTAACCCACCTGTTTCCGGGGCCGGACGGCCCGCGCAGAGCCCCGAGGACAGAAATATGCTGGTCAGTTTGAGAGGATTTGAGGCCATGGTCTCTGCTCTCTGTGAGACAGTGGTGTGAAGATGACGATAAGCCAAAGCTCTAAATCCCAGCCTCAGCTGTTTTATCTGGAGCTGCTGAGCCGCGTGGTGGTGCTGCTTTAATGGAGGCGACTCACTGTCTGAGCTTTAGCTGCAATCGCATTAAGATTCCCCTTCACCTCCACCTGCTTGTTTGTTGTCCTCCTATTATTATTATTATTATTATTATTATTATTATTATTATTATTATTATTATTATTATTATTATTATTATTATTATTATTATTATTATTATTATTATTATTGAATCTCGTGAATTAACGCTTCATCTCGGATGAGCGGATCCAAGCCAATACCTGGGAAGCGTTTTATTTCCTCTTCAGAGAGACGGTGAAGTAGAATAATAGGCATGTAATCACTAAGCACTTGAGAAACAGATCAGTCGCACCTTCAGTATGAATGACCTCGACATGAATGAACGTCCATAGTTGTAATGAACGCCAACAACCTCCTGGTTTTACCGCATCTTTCCGGCAGCCATGGCAGCCATGTTGGTCTGACCTTGTTGCGTAGAGAAAACCCTGCTGGTGTAGTTCTGTTATTAACTCTGCACTGCCTCTTTTATTTCCCTCACACACATGCACACACACACACACACACACACACACACACACACACACACACACACACACACACACACACACACACACACACACACACACACACACACACACACACACACACACACACACACACACACACACACACACACACACACACACACACACACACACACACACACACACACACACACACACACACACACACACACACACACACACACACACACACACACACACACACACACACACACACACACACACACACACACACACACACACACACACACACACACACACACACACACACACACACACACACACACACACACACACACACACACACACACACACACACACACACACACACACACACACACACACACACACACACACACACACACACACACACACACACACACACACACACACACACACACACACACACACACACACACACACACACACACACACACACACACACACACACACACACACACACACACACACACACACACACACACACACACACACACACACACACACACACACACACACACACACACACACACACACACACACACACACACACACACACACACACACACACACACACACACACACACACACACACACACACACACACACACACACACACACACACACACACACACACACACACACACACACACACACACACACACACACACACACACACACACACACACACACACACACACACACACACACACACACACACACACACACACACACACACACACACACACACACACACACACACACACACACACCACACACACCACACACACCCACCCACCCACCCATACCCCTAGTGAGTCCCAGCCTGTTTACTCAGGTGCCTGCTCACTCTGTGCCGTGATGAACTCCTGTGCAGACTTTAACACTCCACTGCCTCTCAGGCAAATGCCAAAACAAATCTTGTCATAATTAGCAGTAATCCTGCTCATTACCGGCTGCTTAATTATCCTATTAATAGCACTTCCTGGGAGAGCTTGTTTGCTACGCAGGCAAATGTTTGTTCCTAAATTAGCAGACAAGAAGACAGCTCCATTGTTCAAACAGCTTTGACAAAGCAGTGCAGGCAGGATTAACAGCAGACAGAGCGGGCCACAGACTCATCGCTGCTTGGCGCTGACAGGCAGGGAGGAGGCAGCTCGGCCCGACAACAGCACTCTTATCCTGCAAGCTGCTGCATTATCTACACTGTCAAGTACACGTAATTACAGCCAAGGCACATAATTTCAGTAGATAGAGGGGCTACGGTCGATTGTAGTTAGTAAGTGGAAGGATGGGTTCAGCGACAGGTGCATTGGGAATAAGAGTAGTCGGTTGTCCTGCCTCTGCGTATAGCAGCAGTAGTTGCATTTCTTTGCTTTTCTTTCATTCATGTAACTAGACACATGTTTCAGCCCTGGAATCTGGCTCTCATTCCTCTGAATGGAGACGAGGCCTGTGTTGCTCCTCCCTGTGTTGCTCATAATAGGATCCAGCTAGATTCCTCTGACCTTGGAGCCAGGAGTATTACCAGTGCACCCCGCAGACAAACCCTCGACTAACCTCATTACATTCCAGGTAACAAGACACTAATGTGGCCTTACAAGGCTCTCACTGACTTTCAAAGGGAGAGTTGTGCCTGCTCCCGGGCCGGTAAGGCGATAGGCTCATGATTGGGAAGATGGGGGGGGGGGGTATTAGTGAATCGGATCTGTACTTACCTACCCCCCCCCCCCCCCCCCCCAAGTTTCCAAACAAGGCTCCAGAGGGAAGCTTTTAGAGTAAATAAAGCGAGTGCTGCAAGCTAGCTGAAACCCACACAGTGAGCCGTGCACAGAGGCCTGAGCAGACCCAACACCTCACGCTCCAACAGGCACATACATTATAAATGACGCCCCCTCTCCCCCCCACGCACCAGCAGAACACATGCAGTACACACGCACCGCCATAGTAGGCGGAGTAAGTAGAGCTCGGTCTGTAGAGCTCGTAGCACCGTCAGCCCCATTGATGTACAACACTCTGCCCTTTGTTCCTTGTACACAAACACACTTTCCACATTAATATTTCACTGGAAATGTACTCCGTGCTCGTGATTTAAAGCCTTTTCTTGTTAACAATGCTGTTTTTTTCTCTCTATCCTGTTGAATTATGAGGGTGACCTGTCAGGGGGGGGAAGACATGCCTGTTAGATTATAACACCATTGGAGATAAATGATTACTGGAACATGTGACTTAATTCTCCGTGCCTCCCGTGTGTTCCGTCACATGCTTTATACCCAAGGTTGCACTCGGGGCTATTAGACGAGAGCATACTCTATATGTTTAATGCAGTGTGTACAGGGCCCACAGTATGTGTGAGTGAACATTTATAATGTGTGTACACATTATGCACATACGCATATTATACATTGCCTGATTGCCTATGCATTCCTCAGATCTGTTTGTCGGGGTGCGAGAGAATGCGTGGCCATGTTATGTCGTTTGTTTGTTCTTGTTGTCACAGAAAAGCCAAGGATCAATGGATTCTCCTCGCAAGAGTGAAACATGACAGACATAACGAAAGCCTTTCATGACCAAATGCATGAATAATTCATTGGAGCTCTATTTTGCAGTGCTTTGTTGTGTCTCATACAGATGGGATTACAGAAGGCTAGATCTTGGAAACATATGAAAGATTAATTTGTGATCTGGGACACTGCTTTCTTACAAAAGGACTAAATAATGATTTTGCAGAGAGTGGCAGGGATCTGGGGGATGGACGTGACATTGGTCACACAGAGCCTGCAGAGAGCACAGCACACACTGTATCATCTGACCCCACCCAAACCGTCTCAAGCTTCCTCTACGACGGTGGCTTTCTTGTAACGACACAATGCGATGAAATTCTTTGTTAAATTGATTTGTTATTGCCTGAACATATTGCCAATTCAAACACATTTTTATAAACTACTGGATGTCTTATTGATGATAATAATGAATAAACGTTGACTCCTAGCTTGATAACTTGACGTAGCGCACAACACTGAAGGTGGTGCCTGGAACTGATAGCACCAGCCACTAACTGACGCCACTCAGTCTTTTCAAACGAGCTCTCCCATAATGCACCGCGGGGGAAGACAGGAAGCTGTTGTCTAGTCTCCCCCAGATGGCGGGGACTCTAGGGTGGCACTGCTTGTAGTTTTTGATGAGCGCTGCATATACAAAAGCACAACATCTGGAGCTGCCATGTGGCCGGCACCATACCTCCCTGAGCCAGATGCACCCAAACAACTGGAGCTAAACAACATGAATCATTCATAGAGGGGGGAGAGAGGGAGAGAGAGAGAGAGAGAGAGAGAGAGAGAGAGAGAGAGAGAGAGGGCGCATGCCAGGGACCTGCCAGACGGTTTGATTGGAAATTAAAATGTATTTTTAATAAAAATAATAAAAATCTGAAAACGGCTATGAATATGCACAAGATATTAAGCCTGCTAGGGGGGGGGGGGTTGATTTGTCAAATTGTCTGTATTTCACCAATATGGAGAAAACCCCTGTGGGTTTCCTGATTAGAAAGTAAGGAAATGTAAACGGCAATTATTCAGAAATAGATGGGTAATGATGTGCTACAAAAAATTTTGATTTGGTGTTTTTTGTTTTTCTTTTGTCAAATGGGAAAGCCGACAGCGGAGGAGAGACATTCACACCTGTTCCATGACTCAATTAGATCAAGCTTAATTACAGCCCAGATTGCAGGTGCTTTACTTCTGATATTCTCCCTGATATCAGAGGCGTCAAGCATGGATGTGTCTGTCGAAATAGAAATATGACAACAAAAAGAGGAAGAGTTATAGTGTCGAAATGAGAAACAGAATGCATTCCAGGAGTGTGAGTGTGTGTACATGCATGCAATCCTATATGTGTGCCCGTGCATGTGTGGGTGTATGTGTGCGTGTGCAAGCATGTTAGCCATAACTGTGGCGCTGTGGTGATGAGCTCAGGCCTGTATAAACATGAGCTGCTGAACCAGGCCTGTAGAGCAGTGTGTCATCAGGGCCCCGGGAGTGTGTTGTTACACCCAGCGCTGATGCCGTCCTCCGTCTAATGAGATGAGCTCTCCTTGCTAATTAACCCATCCATAACTCCCAGCACTCCATTCATCATCATACCCGCCTAATTGAAAACAGATAAGGACGACAAAATGCTTAGCCCCGCTCAACGTCTCAGCCGTGACTCTGTGAGTGAGCATTGCTGTTAAATCAGTAACAATAAACGGGACTATTGAAAACAAGGATGTTTACATTGCCTCACAAATCATTATTGTGTTTATCTCAGTTGAAGGAGTAGTTCTGAAGTGATATAGCCATGTTTGCCCTTACAATCTTTGAATTCAAAGATTGTGTTGTTTGTTTAGAAAACATTCCATGGTCTTTCCATTGTGGCGGACAACAAGTCACTTGGCCGCGTGTCTTGGATTGATCCGGTGAGCGGCCAAGCCTTGTGTGTTGACTCAAGCTAATCTGTTGGCAGCTTGGTGACATCCATTCATAATCCAATTACACATGAGTGAGATCCAGTGGACCTCTGCAGCCGTTGGTGCCAGAGTTCTGAATGCACACTAGGCACCTTCCCTCCTTGGTTTCTCTTGTGCTGCGTTCGCCAGCCGCCACCAGCCTTAACCATCACAGAGACCTGCCCGGCTATCAAACAGCATGACATGCTGTTATGACGGGCACGCCAGCAGGAGCTGCTTCACCAGACAATAATCATGGCGGGTGTCCTCGCATTGAAGTACCGAAGCTCGGTTTTCTCTCAAAGCCATATGGAAACGTACAGAGGGTCTCGATTTGATGCACAGAGCCGGGCGTTTTCTCATTAGGAACGGTTGCCTCCCTTCCGTTCCGTCCTCGAGAACGATAGTCCCCCCTCCCCTGCTACAATCCACCTGGACCTGCCCACTTACCCCATCCTATTCAGAGACTTATCCCTGCACCTCACCCAGTACTGTATTTCCGCTAAATGAACGCAATTGAGAACGCGTTCATTCTCAGCGCTGTATAATGCCGTTCAAAAGTGCATTCATTCTCAGCACTGTATTATAACGGCGTTCAAAGGTGTGCCAGATTTCATATGCCTTTCAGCCGAAAACCCAGTTAAAACACACCGTAAACAGGCTTAAAAATAATGTGGAAAACCACCCAATCTGGCAACGTGCTTTTTATTTTATAGGCTGTCGCACTAAAATATACGTCATCATCAGACTCCTCACAACAAACAATGTGGAACCGCGGAATCGGCGAGCATTAGTATCAGGGACGAAGCCGAGAGCAGCTTTAGCAGCACTCGCTCAGAGTCAGACTCTACGGCGTCGGCGGCGTATGAGCATTTAAAAGAGTTTAACGTTAAAGTCAGTACTGACTCAGATGGAAAAAATCAAACGTTTTTCTGTAAATTTTGTCCACCCGGTTTGAAGAAGCAAGTCCGTACATCGACGACGTCGACAGCAAACCTTAAATGGCACATTGAGAATAAGCAAAAGTCCTGTTTTTGTTTTCATAATAAAGACAATTCAAGCAAAGTTTTTCCTCATGTTTTTGAAAATATACTGTAGAGATGAAAGCTGCAGCTGCTACTAGTGTGGACTGAATGGGCGGCAGCAAAGCGTTATGGAAATGCCAGTATTCTGATTGCTGTCTGTGGTTCTATATGGGTTGTGGCAATAATTTTTACAAATAATAGCTTGCAGCAACGTATTGAAAAAAGAACTATAAACTATAAATTAGTTCATTTTTGAAACCATGCACTTTAGTTCAAATTTTTGAATTATGAACTATGAACTGAACTAGTTCTTTTAAAAAATTGTGAACTGTGAACTGAACTAGTTCATGTAGAAAGTGAACTTTCCCAACACTGACCTCACCTTCCCTCACTCTCTCTTGGACAGCTCTCCTATGATCCTCCACCCATTCGTGGTCCTCTACTCCCACCTGCTGGACAAATCCCCCGACTGCTCCTCATTCATTTGTGCTTAGTCAAGGTTTCCATATTCCTCTGTATCCTTCCTCTGTTACTATGTCTCCCAGTGTGTCTCTGGCCCTCCATGCTCCCCTGTTAGTGTCTTGTTCCTATTCCTTGTGTTGATGTATGTGTCTAGTGTTCAGTCTTGTCTTGTATTTAGTGTCACTGTAGTCTGCCAGTCTGGATTCCCTCCCAGGTGTGTCTCGTTTCCACTCAACCCTCATGTGTCAATTAGTGTGTGTATATATGTATATTCATTGTATTCTGTTCCTTGTTATTCGTGGAGTTGGATGTCCTGTTATCTTGTTCATGCTGTCTACAACGTTTCTCTGTCCTCCTGATTGCTATGCTGTATCCTGTGTAACCTGTTCCGTCATGGTTAGTGTTTCGTCTGTTAGCTTTTGTACCTTGCACCCTTTTGCCAGCATTGCTGAGTCTCAGTTTGTAGTGTTTTCTGTTTGTAGTGTTTCCTAGTCAAGTCTTTTGGAATCACACCCCACCGTCTCCTGCCTGCTCTCTACTCGTTTCTGTCCTGCACCTGGGTCCTACACACCTACCTACCCTAACATCCCCACTCCCCCGCTGGCCAGCTTTCTCACTACCAATCTCGTTTCGTCCCGAGCACACTTGAGGGAGCAACACCCCGATACAGCAGGTGGCGGTGTTAGCATTGTGGGGGTGTGTAGGACCAAAATGCAGAACAGAACTTGAAGAGAGCAGGCAGAAGACGGTGAGGTGATAATCAAAGGACTTTACTTGGTGGACAGGATACACAGGATACAGGGGATAGCTTCACGAATGACAGGAGAACAGGAGAACAGACTACTCATGAGCGACAGGACATAGAACCAGGGTAACAGATAAATGAATCCACAATGGGGGAGGCACAACATTTATACACAGACTGATTGAAACGAGAGACACCTGGGAGGGAACACAGACTAGGCTAAAGACTAAACAGATAAACACAATAAGACAAGACTAGACAGTAACCACAATACAAGGTGACTAACACAATACCAGGGACTAAGACACCTAACACAGACCGGGGAACAGAAATGGCAGGAGGCAAACTGGGAGACATAGTACAAAAGGAAGAACAGAGATGAACACAGAATACAGAACTAGGCCCAAGTGCATGAGCATTAGTGCGGACACTTGTCCAGCAGGTGGGGGTACAGGACCACAAATGAGTGCAGGATGAGAGGAGAGTTCCGGTGGATTGTAATAGGCGGTATGCACCTAGTTGGTTTGCTATATCTGGTGCTTCAACCCTTCTTTGCTCTCGGAGAAAGCATTTCGGGACAAATGAGATAGAATGAGACATGCTTTACCGGCAGCGCTTCTCTCCTCTCGTCTCAGACACACACACACAAACTCGCCCAACGTACATGCACATACACGCACACACACACACACCCAGAGACGGAGCGGCGTGTTTGTTATGTTTGGAGGAAGAGAGAAGCGTGAGAGAAGTGAAGAGAGTTTAAAAAAAAAAAATCTGTGGACACAGCGCATTAACTTTGTGCGCCAAAAACTATTATATTTATTTATATTTATATATATATTATATTTATATTTATTTATTCATTTTGGAATACCTTCTGACAGAGGTAAGGTCTATGTATTCTGTACCGATCACGGTGTCGTATCTTACCGTACCTAAAATATGCTTTTGGTAACGATCGCAGTTTTGAGTTAAAACGACCCCCCCCCCTTGATGATTTTGTGAAGACACATATGTATATGGTATATACCTTTGATGTGGAAGTATTTGGAGTTTCAGGCGAGCAACCAGAACGATTTGGGCATAATGCATTTAACGCGTCATATCTCGTGATCTAGGAAAAAAGACTGGATTATTTTGGAAAGGGGCAATGTTTAGCATTGAAAGATAACAGTGTTTTTAGCCTTTAATCACCTCGTCACCTGCTGCTCCGTGACTTGCCTCCGCGTTGTGTCATTTTACTTGGATATCTCATTAGCTGTCTCACACTGTATCAACCCCGTTGGTACATCCGTTATCAGAAGAATACGACACTGGCAACGTGGTACCTTTCTTGGAAAACGTTGTTTATTCCATAAACAAAGCCTCTGTACCAGATGGAAAACAGTTCTTTCTGTCCTTGGAAAGCATTAGAAGGAACTAAATTCATTATTCTAGCGATCTCTCTTCTGTCACCCCGCTCGGTGGCCGTACGGCCTAGCTGTCCAAAGGCCTTCCCTGTTAGCCGTGGCAAATTCCCCTCCCCCACCCAGCGAGGGTGAGGAGGGATTTCAAAGTCTCTCTCAACGCGTCTGCTCGATACCGCCTTGTGTCTTAATCGAACTTACCCCGGAAGGAACTCACCTCTCATAACGTTTTCCCCCTAGCAACGGGGCCCGCCCCCTTTTCTCGTTACTAAGTGACATGCTACCATTGCAATGGCTGGTCACCTTTAACACACTAAATGTCAGTTTCTTTCGATGTCGAACTCTCCCCGTAGCTCTGACCAAACCTCCCCCCACCAGTGCTTATCAGGTGTTGATGTTACAAACCTGCCGACAACCTCGGAGCCCATGGCTCTATTAGCCTGTAGCTTCCCAGTCTAGCTTGAAAACACACACCACTAATACTGTCCTCCTCATCTGAGATCTAATAGCAGATGCTGTCATCCACCGATATTTACATTATATACACATTAAAAAACAAGGCTACTTCCTTCAGCATGGAATAGCACACAAACTACAGTATGTAGATTAACTGGTTAGTCAGTGTTATACTATGAACAATGCCTGTCTAATGAGCCATACTATTGTCTCCATAGCTATAATACAGAACACACGATGGGTCCGCAATCGTGCTTGGAAACGGCCCCGGATGCCTAGTGAGAAAGCACCCTTAGGCCATGGTTACACTGGGTTTTTGGTTTTTGTTGCTGAATGATTACGTTTGCATGTCCAAGTTAAAAAGAAACGCCGTTTTGGCAGGAAGGGGAACGCTGAAAAGGTGTTTTCGTTTTCGAAACTCGCCGAAACTCGCAGACAATGGTGCCATGTAATCTGCGCGAGCCGGATACGGAGCCGTTCTGCCCAATGCCCATGCGCAGTAGAGACCCGCACGGTTATTTCCAGTGTTTACAGCAGAGCTGTCCCAAGTAGCTGCGGCTACCATGTGTTGTCAAGTTATTGTTATAAGGAGCCCAGTCCAAGCTACAACAGTCTGCATTCCCTTAACAATTGTTTGTATTGAGCCGTATTGTATTGTACCCATTCTGCAATCTGTTAAATAAAGTTTACATCCATTCATTCTGCTAGCATTAACGTTACCAAGCTGCTAGCCACAATGCTATACTGTTATAATGGCATATCCCAATCACGTTAGCACGTAAGCTAACAAAATCGGCGATATTTTTGTGAGACTAAACTCCGCTCTTGGTGGTCAATTGTGTTGATGTTAGTTTTGTTTCATCAACAAATCATCAACAAATGAGGCAGAACACACAGTGAATGTATCCGTTTTTGTTTATTGCAATTTATTTCTTGCTGAAAAATAAATGCTATGTGGCTAAATGGCTCATGCGAGGTATAAAGATGGTGGCTTTTGAGATTTTGAGCAGGATGTGGAGTGTCTCATTCAACCTTTCTGATTGGTTGAAAATGGCCTTCATGTATGAACTACATCGCCGCCTACTGCTTTGGCATTGTACTACATGTATATAGTAGACGAGACAAAACGACGTCTAACTTAACTCTTACTTGCCTGCCAATACGCAGCGTTTTGAAAAGCGAATGAAACTAAACGAAAATGGCCCTAGTGTAACCGCAGCCTTAGAGTGTGATAACTCTGAAACCATCAGGTGAAGGCAAAGGAAGCCCTGTGGAGAAGCTGGTGCTGACGACCAGTGGAAGAATTCCTGTGACCTCACTTCCTATGTCTTTTGGGGGATTATAGATTCTACAGGATGTGTGGATGGATCTTATTGTGTTCAAATGTATATGTTTCAGCTTATATGAAGATTAAAGAATGAGGAACTATGGCTGAAAGGAAGACAGGAACCAGTGGAGAAGCAGATCCTGAGACGAAAGTGGGGATGGATAGGCCACACTTTGAGGAAACCGGCTACCAGTACTACACAACAGGCCCTGACTTGGAATCCCCAGGGGAAGCGGAAGAGAGGGCGGCCTAAGAACACTGAGGCAGAGCTCAAGAGATGAGGAACTACCTGGGGGGAGGCAGAAAGGACAGCCCAAAGCCGTGTTGGATGGAGAAAAGTCGTAGATGGCCTATGCTCCATTGGGAGCGATGGGCCTAAGTAAGTAAGTAAGTTATATGAAGATACATTGCGTTGCTCAGAAGGAAATAGATGAACACTCTTACGTCCTTGTTTGAGAATTACAGGCTAACCGTGTATGTGTATTCGATTATCGCTTATTGCATCGATGGCAGCTTTCAATTTCCACAGTTTGCTTTGGTTTGAGAACTAAGCTCCATAAAAAAGGATTAAGATTACTGCTTTGAATGAGTCATCATTTAAACTACAGATGGAGTTTATCGTTCAAAGGGGATTATAAATATTAAAGTATTTTTTTCTTTTTTTGTAGTAGTAGTACATGGTTTCACTCCAGCGCATCGCAAAAGTAACACGGCACGTGCAAACTCACTCAAAGGATTAGACAAACATGTACTACATACATCGCAAAGGCCTCTGTCGCGAAGGAAGTCCGTGTTTGAGTTGCCGTCAGAGTAATTTCCATTAAATAATGCATTGTTGTTAAAACAAACACGCCATCGCAGAGGAGTGGATGTGGTGGGAACGCAAAACCACACAGATCTCCTCTCCCTCCGCTTTGATATCGAACAGCCTCTCCGGAAACTTTGATCACATCGTCATTATGTGTGGGGTTGTATTGTCGAAAGGGAAAAACCGTGCTATGATTATACCAACTATCTATCCTTTTTATCTCTCTCTCTGTGACTTTGATGCTGGATTGTGACCTTGGATGTGGCGTCTGTGTTGTCGGATCTAAAACCGCATCTCTTTGTCCGTGTAATGAAAGTATAAGATGACGCCTGCTGAGCGGCGCTGTAACAGAAACAGAGGATCCTATACGGAATAGAAACCTCATACCTCACATCTGTTTGGAGGCAAATTACTGGCTGGGTCGATGACCAGTAAGCACATGGACGGATCAATATCTTCACTCTGAGGGAACAATCTTCACTTATAATGACAATGTATTGACTTTTTAATAACCACTCATGTTTCAGCAGTGCTAATCATTTTGCTTCCCATGAAAATGGATCCTTAACTCTCTCTCTCTCTCTCTCTCTCTCTCTCTCTGTCTGTGTACACAAATGCATCCATTTATAGGATTACGTTGAAGATGAGATGACTAATTGTCGGGATCTTCGCCATCAAATATTCCGCCAGCTCCTGATTTTGAAACAGCCCCAGACTCTTTTCATATACACGGCCGTAACATGAGCTTAAGTCTCGTAAACCGAGAGCCGATTGAAGGTGTATCGTGACCATCCGGGTCATATGAACCTTCACACTGTCTGGCAGGGGCCCTGCTGTTTAGAGGTAAAGTAGAGACACCAGAGTCACCCTGTTCTGACTGACTGCCCCCCATGAATAAATGATAGCTGTGTTGTGCACCAGGTCTGACCGGAATAGCAAGGCTGCTAACATGCCAACAGATTCATCCTTCTGTTCCATCAGAGAGAGGCAAAGTCCACTTGCACAATCAAAAGCTAATTCCACCATGAAAAGCATAAAGTACATAAGTACATGAAGCATATGGAAGGCATACAGGCAAAAAACTGTAATATGAGGTAACAAGCTCTGTGCTGATTATCCGCTAAATGCAGTCTGCATGACAGGCAGACACTCCAAACTATTATGTGCAATAAGTGAAAGCAAATGTCCCCAAGACTGCAATCTACTGGAGTCTCTACCTTACCTTAGCATGCGGTAAAGGAGAGCAGCAAGAGGCTCAGTGTTAAGTGTCTTATTAGTAGGGAACGACTACAGAGGCTGGCGAACCCGAGCCGTCACACCGAAGCCGTCATTAGAATAAGCATGAGAAGCTCTTGTCGTGGATGGAATCACATTTTAATCCCCGGCACATTATTACTGCGGCGAGGAAGGTCAGCACTCAGGCACATTTAAGCAGGAATAAACCCCCTTGAGAGCTTATGATAATGTCCCCCCTTCAATGGGAAATATATTGGTCATATTTTAGTTTAGAGCTTTTCGTAGAATACAGGGCGGCTAATGAAGAGTCTAATGTAATGCAGCTGTGCGCGGGGCCGCCATGGTAACCATGAATAATTCAGCCTACTTGTTCTTTGGTTGCCTGGTCTCAGGAGGTTCTGCCTATATTGTCCATTATGACAGCCCATATCCAGCCTTCAGTCTGCTGCTTCTCAGATGTGCGCAGAGCCCATTTGTTAGCCCTCTTGCCCCCCGGTAACCTTCAACCAGCCGGAGAGAATGATTGAGACTATATACCGTATATAAACATGAGAGCGAAAGACACAAGAGGAAAGAAAACGAGGAGACCCCACGTCCCACACTGGGGACTTGAAGGAGGCCTTCCATTTCATTACAAGTGCATATTACACCTGCCCACCGAGGCTACTGTTTGCATACAAATTATGACAATCGACTACATAACTCTGCTTTAAATGTGCTATAGGTAAACATTTTATGTAGAGTAATCATTAAAAATAAAAATAAAAATAAATTAAATAATAATAATAATACATCCACAGAGCTTTTAGGAAGGTGTGGATTAAAGTATGTTCCCCCCCCCAACAGATAATTGATTAATTAATTTATAATTTCCAAATTAATGTTGTTGTTTACATGTTGCAGGCATGTATCCCCTCCTTACTTCCATACTTCCCACATGGAATGCTCCTGATTGGATAAATGACATGCTGGTGCTCTTGTGCGACATCTAGTGGCTGAATGTTATCTATAGCACCTTTAATGTTTGGATCGAACATGTTCTTTCTTTTTGTTTTAAGTCAAATTGTATTCATGGTCATTTTAGTGGAACCTCTAATGGTCAAATCACATCCTGGTAAGTATATTATATATATAAAAAATGAAAATAAAAAGCAATATGGAGCCAGGTATAAAGGGAAATTAGCTCTGTGATTGTGTTTGGCCTGGAATGCAGTCAGTATTGAAGCAGCTAGTTGAGGAGGTGTTGATGCATTTGATCTAGTCATTAGGAGAGGCAGGCACACTCTGTGCCCTGGTACCTCAGCCATTTCAAATCAATGCTTGTGGCGGGTCTTAAATCAATGAGCGTGTTGCATCTCAGAGACTCATCAGTGGACAGCCCCCAGAGAGCCTGGATAGCAAGGAATAGAGAGAGAGAGAGAGAGAGAGAGAGAGAGAGAGAGAGAGAGAGAGAGAGAGAGGAGAGAGAGAGAGAGAGAGAGAGAGAGAGAGAGGAGAGAGAGAGAGAGTGGAGGGGGTTGCGGGCAGGGGCACTCTTCACTACTGACCTCCGTAATTACCCCGCGCTACTGCCTGAATCCGAATGTGATCCGATGAGATAATTGCCTATTGGAAAAACACCATGGAGCCAATCACGGCTCTCACAGTGGTCTCTCCACCCTGCCCACTGTAGAACCCCGTGTCACACTCCTGTCCCCTGTCTGAGTGCTCCAGTGGTCTCTCCACCCTGCCCACTGTAGAACCCGTGTCACACTCCTGTCCCCTGTCTGAGTGCTCCAGTGGTCTCTCCCCCTGCCCACTGTAGAACCCGTGTCACACTCCTGTCCCCTGTCTGAGCGCTCCGGTGCGTTAAGCCCTGATGCTTAGCAAGCGGGGTGAACTGAGACCGATGTTTGTGTTCCGGGCCATTCCGGCCCCCTGCCATTGTCCCAAGGGCAGGGCAGAGTAATCAGGACTCTGATAGCATCTCCTGGGTGGGGCGATCCAGAGGGCAGATATATTTATCTAGGTAATGAGAGCCCAAACGCCACAGCTCTGTGGGGCGGGCAGGGACGTGGCCGGGTCGGGTGTGCCCTGAGAGAGAGAGACGCGCCGGTGCCATGGCAGCAATGGTCCCTGTGCTGCTCATTAAACTTCCATCAGCGTGTGGTCACCGTGTCCTCCTGGCCAGGCCTCCAAAGTGCCAGTTATTAATTCATGAAAGCACACCGCACATGTGATTGAGTCTGGCGAGCGGTGAAGCAGCGAGGCAAGAGAGATGAGAGGTGGGGGGGGGGGGGGGGGGGGGGGGGTGAGCATCCGAACACCCAACCCTCCAACACCCCCCTCCCACGCTCTCCCTCTGGCGGTCTGCCCTTGGAAAAGAAAAGCACGGAGACAGAGACACGGATACACTATGTTGTGAAACATTAATAGCCACGGCTGCAGTTCGCCTACAGCGGGAGAGAAAAGGGCCACGCAGGTCACGGTGTGCATGTGTGTGCGTGTGCGCTTGCGTGTACACGTGTGTGTGCGTGTGTATAATGTGCGTGCATGCATAGCACTCGCGTTTGCTTTCCCATTTTATGAATATGGAGGTGTTAGCTAACTCGTGTATCACATGGAAGCCGTCTATGTGAGTAGATTATGTGTAATCGCCGTGTTTGTTTGCACGGATAGGACGCCAGTCGTACCTTTTATCTCCGCACCGCTCTCTGAAGCCTGTGTCGGGAGGGCCCGCCTTTAGAAAAAAGAAAAAGGGAGACAGTCAATTGGCCTGGATATGGATTGTTGCAATTGAATTTAAAACATTAGCTGGAGGATAATAAGGGTTGCTAGAGAAAACCTAGGAAATGCATTTGGTCGTTAGGGCACGGAGAGATGAGACTAATGGCGTGCGGGGGAGGGGCGCGGGTGGAGGCAAAAGGAGAAACGATGAGAACAATTTGAAAGATGAATGGTTTTTTTCAGCGAGAGGGAGGGAGGGGGAGAGAGAGACAGCGATAGGGAACGGGGGAGAGAGAGAGCAGCGCTACATGATTTCAAATTAACCATCATTGTAGGCTGTGACATGTATTGTGTCTCGTGGGGCTTAGAATCTTGAGCTCATTTTCCTGGAGAAGAGGGGAGTAGTAGGAGGCCAGCGACGCAGGGTGAATGCGTACGGCTGGCTTGAGCTCCTCATCTCACGGCCAATTATAACTCCTCTCCTCCCAGATCCTTCCCCTGCTCTCCGAGGCAAATCTCACCATGCGAGGCTTATTGTTCCCCTCACTCAATGTCCAATTAACAGCGTGTCTCTCTCTCTCTCTCTCTCTCTCTCTCTCTCTCTCTCTCTCTCTCTCTCTCTCTCTCTGTCTCTCCTTCCCAACCGCCGTTGTAGGAAAGAAATGTTCTGTAACGTTACTCTATAATATGGATTATAGAGTACTAAAAGTGTAATGGAGCTCTATGGAGAAACCATGGCACTCTCCTGACTAAAAGTATAATGGAGCTCTATGGAGAAACCATGGCACTCTCCTGACTAAAAGTATAATGGAGCTCTATGGAGAAACCATGGCACTCCGCTGACTAAAAGTATAATGGAGCTCTATGGAGAAACCATGGCACTCCTGACTAAAAATATAATGGAGCTCTATGGAGAAACCATGGCACTCTCCTGACTAAAAGTATAATGGAGCTCTATGGAGAAACCATGGCACTCTCCTGACTAAAAGTATAATGGAGCTCTATGGAGAAACCATGGCACTCTCCTGACTAAAAATATAATGGAGCTCTATGGAGAAACCATGCTACTCCCCTGACTAAAAATATAATGGAGCTCTATGGAGAAACCATGCTACTCCCCTGACTAAAAGTATAATGGAGCTCTATGGAGAAATCATGCTACTCCCCTGACTAAATGTAGTTTAAAACGAAAACGACTGGATGCTATTTTGCCAAATCAGCATGGCTGTGAGAGTCTTTCACCTTTTACATATCTAGCTTTGGCATGGATTGATTGTTTAGATCGCTAGCATGGCTAACAAATTATATATTATATTGATACAGATATATTGTAGTCTGCCCCATTGTGCTGAACAGGATTTATGTTCCTTTTTGCCTCCTTGATGCGTGCGCACAGAGTCTGACGTGCACGAGAAAACCGTCTATACCGTACGTCTAACTATATCTGCCAAGCCTTGACAGTTATAGAATAGCAATAGAAGCAAATCTGAACACAGTGCTGTTGAAATGGAATCCCAGTTATAGACATATCAGAAACGTGTACCGCGGCACCTCATCTCTGTCTTACTGAAGAATCAGACCTTGGAAAGTGAGCTACACTCAGCTATTATCAACATGGCGATTCTCTAGTTATATTATCTACACCAGCTCATCTCTCACTTGGCACTGTGAGGGACTGTAGGTTAGGCAGCAGATGAAATTGACCCCGTTCTACGCTATGAGGAAGACAACAAAGGCTCTCAGTCTGTCAAGCGCGCATGGCTGCTCATGCAGAAAGTAGAGAATGGCAGCTAGCTGAGAGAGAGAGAGCAGCTCACTACACTGTAAACTGATGTTTTCCATCACGTGTTGTGATAAATAGTGTAATAATGTAGCGACCCTGCCTGCTTTCATCGGTGTGTAATTAATGTGAGAGTCCTCTCGTGTTATTCGTCGCAGCAAGGTGCGGTGTTCATGATGTCGTTAGGCCCCCATGCAGTGTTGTTATCACAGGAGGCATGGGAAATGCAAAAAATGCAAAGATTACGATAAAGAATTATATTTATCTGGTATGAAATAAGAAATTGTTTCATTTTAAAGGGACATACCAACATGGGAAATGCGCTTACTGTCTTCTCCAGAGTCAGACAAGAAGATAGATACCAATGTCCTCTCAATGTTCAGTAGAAAGCTATCCGGCCACAAGCTAGCCTAGCTTAGCACAAATTTATTAATTAAATTCAATCTTTACAATCACTCTTATTTACAATGATGTCAAGAGGTACAATACATATGAATGGGAGTGGATATGTGGTCTGTATCCGCTTCCATTAATTTGTACTAAGCTAGGCTAGCTTGCAGCCTGATAGCTTTCTACTGGACGCACAGAGAGGAAATTGGTATCTATCTTCTTGCCTGACTCTGGAGGTAAACACATTTCCCCCCAAAAAGCGAGAGTAAGATCTTGATTGTGTGAAGACTACCTAAAGTTTTCCCAATATATACTCTTTGCCTATATTAACAATTACATACTTTTAAAGAGCACATGTTTTTCCACACTTAAGCAATAACCATGCAATTATCAAGACAGGATAAGCATCCTGCTTTCACAACACATGAAACTGTCACTGTGAGGTCACAACCGTGGCTTCAGAGGCCCCCATCTTCTCCCCCATCGTTGAAAGTCGTCCATTATCTGTGGTTCCATCTGGTCGCCACATATCTCTGCATCTCCATCAACCTCTTTCACAACAACTTCAGCCTCCTGCTCTCTTGAACTATACAGGATAGAGTTCTCACTAACCTCACTGTGCCTTTAACACATCCTTTTTTAAAACATCCATTGCTTCCTGTTCCGGAGAGGACGCCACATCCGATATTTCACGTTCCACGACAACACGCACACATGGTGAAATATTGGGGGTCAGAGATCAATAACATGATGAAATACAGGTGTATAAACAAAATAATAAATTGCTTCAAAAACAACAACAATAACAACAACAAGAATTACATTGTGTGGCCCTATTTAAACCATAAACAGCATAGACGGTTTATGCCAGGGGCCGGCTATGTGCTGTTCTATTGGGCAAGCGTGTACGTGTTGCCCTTTCAGAAGCCCAGTCAGACATGACAGGCGGGCGGCGTGGAGGCCAGATCCTGCTGTCTAAGTTCACGTCCTGCCTGTGGTGTTATTTGGCCTAGTCAGACCCAGAAGAGCTGCTCCCGCCGAGGCCCCGGCAAGCAAACAAAGGTCCGCTCTGCTCCCTGCACCACCTGACTGGTGAGTAATAGGCACAGTCATCATTAGCAGGCATCAGACAGAGGGGACGTTTGTTTGCAGCAGCCTGGGCGTACGTCTGTCTCAGTCAGCACACTGTTGACCTGACTGTCCTGAAGCAGCCTGGAGGCTGCAGACTCAGACACACGCCATGAATATACACACATACATAGAGCGTAAAAGATACATATACACACATACATAGAGCGTAAAAAGATACATATACACACATTCATAGAGCGTAAAAGATACATATACACACATACATAGAGCGTAAAAGATACATATACACACATACATAGAGCGTAAAAAGATACATATACACACATACATAGAGCGTAAAAGATACATATACACACATACATAGAGCGTAAAATATACATATACACACATTAGGGGTGTAAAGGTACATGTATCCGTACCGAACCGAACCGTTTAGGGATGCTCGATATTGGCCTTTTTACCGATACCGATATACCGATATTGTCCAACTCTTAATTTCTGATACCGATATCAACCGATACCGATATATGCAGGGTCCCCCCCCCCCCCCAAAAAACTGAATAATTTCAGGTAATTAACATTACATATCTCTTGTTGTGGAATTAACACAACATTATGCATACTTTTGACAATAAATAAAATCAGAATTTGTTCTTACTTGCTTGCCTGGGTAAATAAAGGTTATAGAAAAAATTTGAAAACCGATACCGATATTTTCCGATATCACATTTTAATGCCAATATCGGCCGATAATATCGGTAGGCCGATAATATCGGACATCCCTAGTTTCAGTGTGTACCGTGCCGTACGCGTCCGCGTGGCTGTAGTGTGTACCGAACGAATACAACGGTATGTTAACCGCCCACCGAGGGCTGTTTTTTTCACAATCTAATATAATTATTATAATTTTTTCTTTTCTTTACAAGTCGATTATTAATTTCAATATAGAATATTGGTTGACAGCCGGGCGGCTGGGTGGCACAGCGGACATTGCGCTCGTCACCAATGCAAGAGACACCGGGTTCGACTCCGGCTGTCGGCGTTTCCTCCAGCTTGGGCCGGCCGTCATACTAACTCAATTGGCAGAGTTAGCGGGTGGAAGTCGATGGGTGGTAATCTGGACGTTGTGGACTGCGACTCCTACAGGTCGGTTGGGGGACGCCTGCACAGCAGAGACAGGAAAATGGCGGGGGTAGTGTGAGCCTCCCACACGTTGCACCTCGCCGAACCTTACTCCCACACCTCACCTCGTCCGCGCTGGCAGGTGAAAAGATGTGACAGGCTGCCTCCACATGTATCGGAGGTATAAATATACACACATACATAGACCGTAAAAGATGTATACACACATACATAGACCGTACAAGATAAATAAACACACACAGTAAAAGATACATATACACACATACATATAAAAGATACATATACACACATACATAGACCATAAAAGATACATATACACACATACATAGACCATAAAAAATACATATATACACGTACATAGATTGTACAAAATAAATATACACACGTACATCGACTGTAAGAAATACCTATAAAAAATACCTATACAAACAAACAGTACATACAACATAAATATACACACATACATAGACTGTAAAATATACATATACACACATACATAGACCGTAAAGAAATAAATAATAAAAACATAATAAAAAACGTAAAGAAATACATATAAGATAAATATACACACATACAGTTACAGTACATACTGCAGTGTAGACTATAAAAGATAAATATACACACATACATAGACCATAATAAATACATATACACACAAATATAGACTGTATGTATATGTATGTATGGATGGATGTATACACATACTATATTGGGTCTAGATATGTGTTGGGTCTGCCTGACAATCACATCAGAAGCAGCAAAAACAGGAGACCTTTTAATATGCTAACCTTTGCTGCCAGGAGAATGTCTAATATACTGAATCACTCCCATCAATTTGTCTTGACATGAACTTATAACGTACCTGTTATCAAATGAGTCCTTGTCTGTGTCTTGCAAAAAACAATGCAGATTTTTTGGCACACAACAGTTCTGCACACATTAATTCAGTTTGACAGTTATTGAGAGAATATGGCCACCAGTGATGTCATTGGGGACATTGAATCCCTGTGTTGTGTTAATTACAGCTCAATGAAGTGATAAGGTAGCAGTCTCTATAAGACATGGTATTACTATTTTTTCATCTATAATTTCATGGTGCTGTAATTAACACAACACATGGATTCAATGTCCCAGATGACATCACTGGTGGCCATATTCAAACTAATTTACTCTCTATAACTGTCAAACTAAATGAATGTGTGCAAAACTGTTAATGTGTGAGATTATGTGCAAAATAAATCAGCTTTGTTTTTGGTGAAGTGCTCCTTTAAAATCATACGGTTGTGGAAATAGATTTAGTAGTGCAAGGGCTCCACTGATATTTTGTCTTGTATGGGTCTCTGGGTTTCTTTATTATTTGTCATACAGAAATACAGAATACTTTGCATGAAATGTTTCTTTCTGTTTCGCTCCTCGAGAGTGTGCTAGATAATAATAAGATAGTATAAATAAGTATAATAAGTAAAAAAAATAGAAAGTCAAGAAGTCAAGTAAACACAAGTGTAAACAACAATTGTTCAGTATACCTCTATATATAGTATGTACATCTGGTACAAAATGGTGATGTATAGCTTAGCTTGTGGTGCCACCGTTGTGGTGGTGAGGTGCAATAAGGAATGAGATATGTGCAATTCCCTTACCAATAATATAAATATAAAGTGTAAAGTGTAAAGTGGGTGCTACAGTGGGTGCTATGTGTTGTTTATTTAAAGTGAGTGTGCTGTGGGTGTGTTGCTGGCCTGTTATTGTTCATTGTTCAATCATTGTTCATTGAGCAATCATTGTTCATTGAGCATCCTGATGGCCTGGGGATAGAAGCTCCTTCTGAGTCTCTCTGTGCTTGCCATGAGACTCTGATATCGCTTGCCTGATTACTAGTTACTAACGATCCCGCTCTTCCCCATTATCTCGTAAGGCTCAGAGCGGGACGCGATGCAAATACGATATATAACGATAGGTTATGTAGATAACCTAGTTATATTAGTATTGGCTGAGCGTCCCGCTCTGAGCCTTACGAGATACTCCTATCTCCTGTGATACTTAATGTATCTCCCACGAATAAAAACACATGCACCCCACCTGTATGGGGCCCCGCCCCTTATGGTGGCACCACCCATATAACCATGACTCTGGTCATGAAACACCCTTCCTCGCCAAAACCCGTCCCAGGAAAAGATCCCTCAAGAGGGAACTCAGGGCCGCGCAGAGCGGGACGCTCAGCCAATACTAATATAACTAGGTTATCTACATAACCTATCGTTATATATCGTATTTGCATCGTGTCCCGCTCTGAGCCTTACGAGATAATGGGGAAGAGCGGGCGCGAGACCCGACAGATGTACCCCCTGAGGACCCGTAAGCCCACATCAAGGGGTGTGGGGAGCCCTGTCACCCCATCCTCCCTAATGAAGGGGGGGCGCAGTCAACTCCACCTGAATGCGAACAAGAGGGAAACTAGAACCCCTTGAACACACCGTACAGGCGGAACCACGTGTGACTCAACACACTGTGGCCCATACCCATACACTCCTGCTACCCGACCAAAGGACGGGAAGCAGGGAAGGCCACAGACCCCAGAACCGCCTGGGAGACAGAACCCCCGGTCATGTCCATGAGGAAAAACCTTACAAAGGAGCCCGGGGAGGACCATGAAGCTGCAGCACAGATGGCCTCCACCGAGGCCCCACCCAGGAGAGCGGCAGAGGCAGCCACCCCACGAGTGGAGTGCGCCCTGACGCCCCCAGGGGGATCCTGCCCAGCCAACGTGTAGCAGAGGGTAACACCCTCGCACAACCAATGGGACAGGCGCTGCTCCGACAGTGCCTTACCAGCACGAGCCCCACCGTAACAGACAAAAAGCTGGTCGGTAACCCTGAAATCCTGAGTACGGCTGAGGTAAATCCCCAAGCACGGACTGGACATGACAGGTGAAGGCCTGCAACTAACTCACTAGTGTGAGGAGGAGGACGAAACGCCTGAACCACAATATCCCGGGAGCGGAAGGAACTCCGGATATTCTTAGGCACGAAAGCAGGATTAGGTCGCAGAGTGACACCGCAATCGGCCCGAAAAGACAGGCACTCTGGACGTACCGAGAGAGCACAGAGCTCACCTACGCGTTTAGCGGAAGTGACAGCCAGAAGGAACGCGGTCTTGAAGGACAGCTGTCCCAACGGCGCCTGCTCGAGCGGCTCAAACGGGGCCAAGGACAACCGACCGAAGACCAATTGAAGATCCCAAGTCGGAGCCAAGGAGCGTTGCACCGGCTTAACGCGTCGAGCGCCAAGCAGGAAACGCTTCACAAGAGGGTGGCTGAACAAGACATCCCCTCAAACCCCTCATGATAGGAGGATATAGCTGCTGCATATACCCTCACCGTCGAAGCCGACAGTCTATCAAGGAGAGACTGGAGGTAACCAAGGACAGCATCCAAGGGGCAGGAGACTGAGTCCCGGCCCCCCGCCTTACACCACACTTGGAACATACGTCATCTGCCCGCGTAAGCGCGACAGTGGAGGGAGCATGCGCATTCCAGATGGTAACACCATCAGGATCAAGAACCTGCGCCCCTCAACGTACCCGTCCCAACAACTGACCTAACAGATGTATGGGGAAGAATCCCTGGCGGCACGGCATCGGTCCCAGACCTGCCTGGCCATGTCCAGACGCAATCCTCACCCGTCAGGATGAGGGCCGCCCCGCGACAGTACACCTGCACCCACATTCTCCCTGCCGGGGATGTGGGGAGCCCTCAGGCCGCGCAGATGGAGGACGCCCATAGCCAGCCGCCCGCCGCCTGGTGCAGACAGGGGGAGCGCACTCCTCCCTGTCTGTCGATACACGACACTGACGTCGTATCGTCCGTCCTGATCAACACCATTTGTGGACCAGAAGGACCGCTTTCAACACCAACACATTGAAGGTAGCGCAGACCGGGCAGCATGGTTTGCCAGCTGCCCCCTACTGCGTTGGCCCGACGCATCACCAGCGAGGGAGGCGTTGGTGAAAACGCGACGTGAGACAGCGCCGTAACCGTCCTAGGACGGAACCTCCCGAGCGTGTTGACAACACGCTCTGAGATGGATGCCCATAGCCCTCCAACCGTTGACTGGGAAGAGGAATACTCTACATCCAGTCTACAGCAACCCCAGGCTGGTAGAGACCTGCCTGGTATGAGACCTGACGATCCACCTTGACCGCGAAGGACCAGAACGTCATCAGGGCAGAACACTCCGTAACCCCGGACGACGCAGAGGCCCCAGTGCGGCCTCCACACTCTTAGTGAAGATGCGGGGAGCCAGAGAAAACCGAACGGCAGCCTCTGGTACTCATACGCTAACCCTGCAAAGGAAGCGTAGGTAAGCCCTAGGATGGAAGATCGGGGATGCGCATACGCATCCTACAGGTCTATGGAGGAGAACCAGACCCCCACCTGACAGTGTTCAACAGGTAGGAGACAATCCAAAAAATGCTGAACCTTCCCATGGGACAGGTCCAGCCTGGGTCTTACACCCCTCCCTCCCGACTTCTCGGGCTGAGAACACCGGGAGGAGAACGCCACGACGATGGCTTGCTTCGTCCACAGAGATTGGATCTCGTTGACCAGAGCTGTCCCTGCTGGAGACCCCGACAACAGGGTCTGTACCAAACCTGAAAACGGGTGGGGTTGTGTAAACACAAGTCCCCGCCTCACCGTTCTCTCCATCTACCTCGACATATGGTACTGCCGTAGTCATATGTGACGACACTCCCAACGCACCCGCCGTCACGTGGCGCAGGTCCGCCAGGAACTGTAGATAGTTGGCCCGGTCCCCCCGCTGTGCGTAGACAACCCCGAACCGTGCGAGGAGCGCGTTCCGTGTCGGAACACCTGACCCTGACACACCCACGAGGCAACCGCACCCAAGGGGGAACCCCGACAGAAAGGGCCGATCTGATACGGGGGGCTTCCGATGAAAAAAGCCCCCCCACTGAACACCCCTCCAGAACATGCTGAAGGAGTTGTTCTGCAGCCGGACATGCAAGGTGTAAGGCCCCCATGGGTTCCTACACACCGTAGCCCTGCAGTGATATTACTACCACCCCAAACCATGTGAGCTGCGACCACTTGCCAATATTTCAGGAGTGGGAGGCACCAACATGATACCTGGCCTGGCGAAGGCGAGGCCGGGGAAGCCCGCACTGTGTGCCTCAAAAGGTTTCGAGCCCCCCTGCTGACAACACTTAAGTTGACAGACATAACACCAGGCTCAACCAACACAGTTCAAGGTGTGGGAGCCGCTTGACAGCACAACATTCTCACGGACAGACCCAGGCTCAGCCATCAACTGGGTGTCAGCCCCTGTCCCCATGAGAAGCGAAAAGGGGGGCCGCCCACGCATCAACGAAGGCACGCGGCCCGCAGCCAAAGGAAACAATCAGAGCCCACTTCTTCCGCTGGTGTTGGGGAAGGGAGTGATCGGAGAGCGGGCTGCTCGCGGCAGGACGGTGACGGCTTGTTTGTTCAAGCCGAACCCATCCTACATGGCCGATCCCTCGGCCGCCAAGGCTGTCGGCCTTGTGGACACCTGTCGAATCAACGCCCAGGATACCTCTGGCGGGGGAAAAACATGGCCGCCTGTCGAGGGCCCCGTCATCGCCGCTGACGAGGCCGTGCTCTCTCTTCTTCTGGCTGCGCGGTGTGAGGCGGTGTAGGGCCTAGGACAATACCGCCCGCGCTCCAGCAGAAGACCAAAATCCCCTGCGGAGAGGGGAACCCTGAGCGGTTATAGCTTGCGGCTGGGTCAAAGCTAATAACGTCAACAACCTTGCGCGATGTGTCGACGTCGGCTGGCCCTCAAGGCCCCTCCACCAGACACCATTTTTTTTATAGAAAAAACAGCAATTCGAACACAGTTCTAATCGTTGCCAATTCCATACCGTGGCGGTACAAGCCTTAACAGCCCACCAGCCACTCGCCAGGCCGACCCACCCATGGTGTCGGCCGGGCGGGGCATTGTTTCAATATATCAAAAACAAAGGACTGACGTTAACATGGAGCACCAGTGGTGATTGCAAACAGCACCCTCCACTGTGGTGTGCACCATGAAAGGGTTAAATGAATAAAAGAGCTAAACCACAAAAAACTGTAGAATGAGCAAACCCATACACACAAAGTTTAAGGGGAGACGGACCAGACCCGTCTTCATTCAAAATATTCACAACAGAACACCAGCCCTAGTTTAGCCCATTTACCAAAAAAGGTAAACAAAGCCCCCCCCCCGCACTACTCCCCCAGTATACCGATTGACCGTCAGTATGAATGGTTTGAGAGGAGAGAAAGCTGTAGCAAGACAGACCTTCTCATAGCAGAGTGACAAAACGAAACAATAGCCCCCTACACAGGGCCACCCCAGGAGGTGGGGGCCTCGCGTCTAAAAACGCACAGGGCCTCACATTTCTCCCAGGCGGCCCTGCCCTTATACTACTGCAGCCTAACGCCAGGCAATGTGGGACCCAAGACAACAATTGCCTGTGCACAGACATGCTTGCAGACATGCTTGCAGACATGTTTACCATGTCGGCTGGACCCATAGCCCCACTACCCGACGCCAACCCAGCTGGGAACACCGTTCAACAAACCCCGCCGGAACACAAGGTAAAATACCTGGCTAGGAACCTAGCCACGACCTACCCCGTTGTCAACCCATTTACCCGAAAAAGGTAAATAGAACTCAAAAAACCCCACAACAGCTACCGACTGACCTTCATTGATGAACCGGGCAAGAGGCGGGAGAGTGACAACATCTCACGGCGGAGACATTAAAACAGCATAGCAATTAGCAGTAGTAATAGCATGCGGCAGTAGCGATAGCATGTAGCATAGCTCTAGATGTTTTAGCAGCACGCCCAAGACAGCTTGGAAACCGTTCCCTGCAGAGAACGAAACCATCCTGCCCCCGGCGCCAACACACAACATGGTTGTGTTAACAAAACAAACCAGCATTACTAACACTAATACCCATGCCTGAAGACACAGGGCCTACCTGAGTACAAGCTGGCCCGACAGCCAGCCTTGTACAGCTGAACCTCGATGTGCAGTCATCAAACGAGGAACATCAACACAGGCCCGTCGTGTCGCCGAAAACATGCGTCGAAGATGCCAGGGGCCAGCAACCTCCGGTAAGCTTCCAACATTATTAATCTTCCTTAATCTTTTCATTCCGCTAGTCTCGTATGGTGCACGCATCCAATACGCTGGGACGAAAATAGAGGAAGGGTGTTTCATGACCAGAGTCATGGTTATATGGGTGGTGCCACCATAAGGGGCGGGGCCCCATACAGGTGGGGTGCATGTGTTTTTATTCGTGGGAGATACATTAAGTATCACAGGAGATAGGAGTATCTCGTAAGGCTCAGAGCGGGACGCGATGCAAATACGATATATAACCATATTCCATAATTTTATTATGTGCTGTGTCCATCCTCCCTGCCTGTGTCGTGTTGTTTAGAATGTCAAAAGAAATTTTTAAATAAAAAATAAAAAAACGCACACACGACAAAGAGCTGACTCCTCCTCTGTGTGACCCCCCCCCCCCCCCCCCCCCCCCCACACACACACACACACACAGACACACACACACTCCTCTCTCCCTATTCCCCTCTGGGGAACTCTTTCTCTCCTAACCTTCAGAGTGAAAAGCATATTAGCTGACATTTACAGCAGCTCGGAGCTGGGCATGCTCTCTCCGCCTGGCGAAGTAGAGATTTATCACAGCCAAATGTGTGCCACCTGTCTGACCGGCTCTGCCATCGGGGCCACTGCCCAGGAGAACCCATTAGTGGACCACTCTGCCACTATGTACGCACTGGAGGACTCCATTAACGTGCGCTGGGCTACCGGTCCACTTGTTGTTAGCAGAAAGCAACACTGGCCCCTTTGTAATGGTATTGGCTGGAGTGTGACACAGGTAATACTATACTATAGCTTCATTGTGAATTTCTATAATTTCTGAGATGCACCCTTCAACAATTCAGTCTCAATTTAATTGACTCTGATGTTTCTGACGATCAAACTTTTATAGAGATATCCGTGATACTATTTTGAGCTGGGGTATCTACAAGTCTCCTGGTACACCAGAAAGGCATCTATTCTGCATGCTTTGAAAATATGTTGGCAGTGTAGCCGTGTGGTCTGTAGGGGGCGCTGTGAGGAGGCGGTCCCACGGGGAGCCAGATGGCAGTGACCATGGCGTTGCTAGGCCCATGCTGCCGCTGCACATTCACCGTAGGACCAGATCTCAACACCTCGCCCCCTTCGATTAATCAAGCCGGCCCAGGTTATTTAAGGCCCCCGATTAATCATGCAGGACAAACGCGAGGTGATAGATTAAGGTTAAAGGAAAGTTTGGGGATTTGAAGAGTAAAGGGTTTGTTTAAAGGCAGCGTGGCTCTGTTCTCAGCGGTCTGCCCTGTCCTAAAGCAGAAAGGTTTAGTGGGTGAGATCGTTCCTTCGTTCGACGCTTGGAAGTGGAACCGATGGAACTTGTGATGGCGGTAAAGCGCTCTCCTCTCCGGTCCCACAGTGATCTGTGATGGCGGTAAAGAGTCTCCTCCCATGGGCGGCTGGGTGGCGCAGCGGACATTGCGCTCGTCACCAACGCAAGAGACACCGGTATCGAATCTGGCTGTCAGCGACTCAGCATTGCCTCCGGCTTGGGCCGGCCGTCATACTGACTCAATTGGCAGAGCCAGCGGGAGGGGAGTCGATGGGTGGTAGTCTGATCATTGTAAACAGCAACTCCTACAGGTCGGTCAGGGCGCCTGCACAGCAAAGACAGGAAAATGGTGGGGGCAGTGTGAGCCTCCCACACGTTACACCTCGCCAATGAGAGTCCGCGCTGGCAGGTGAAAAGATGTGACTGGCTGCCTCCACATGTATCGGAGGGGACATGTGATGGGCTTCTATCCTCCCTACGACTGGCCAGTGGGGGGCACATGCGAGCAACGATCAGGACAGGAGGGAGAATTGGCACGAGAAGTAAATTGGGATGGGAGAAAAATCACAGAAAAAAGGAGGAGAAAAAGTAGATAAAAAAAAAATAGTCTCCTCTCCGGTCCCACAGTGATCTGTGACACGGTGCGTTGCAACTCTACCAAATCGCTTCGCTGATACCGTGTCTCTCAGACTCGATGAGGTCACCGACCACAAGGCTGAGGATCTGAGGCAGATTCATTCTAGGATTACCAGCCAGTGAGTGGATTTGCACCTCTCTGCTCTCTCGTCTCACCTCCCGTCTAAACAAATTGGTAATGATAGGTGCTAATTGAGGGTGAGAGCTTTAAGAATTCATTATTGGACAAATCATTACAAATTTCCCCATGATTATCTTTTTCCATCAGAGGTGATGCCATATGAGTGTTAATTCATTCTGATGAGGGAGTGGGGGGCTGGAGGGATGAGGGGGGGGGGGGGCAGTGATTTTGAGTACCGTTCTCCAGGGCTCTTCACTGGTAATTTAACTGCTGTATGAGAGAGCACATTGCATAATCAACACCCCAACAATCACAGTCACAGAAGAGTGTGCGTGGGTGGATGGGGGTGGGGGCTGGTGGGGCTTCTCCAGCACTGCAGAACAGATGACACAATATCTGTACAGGGAGCCATCAAAATGAGATCTCAATCCCATGCTACCTGCTTGTGTGTGTGTGTGTGTGTGTGTGTGTGTGTGTGTGTGTGTGTGTGTGTGTGTGTGTGTGTGTGTGTGTGTGTGTGTGTGTGTGTGTGTGTGTGTGTGTGTGTGTGTGTGTGTATGCCATATGTGTGTGTGTGTGTGTGTGCACGCGTGTGTGTGTGTGTGCGTGCATGTGTGCGTACATGTGCATGTGCGTGTGTGTGTGTGTGTGTGTGTGTGTGTGTGAGAGTGAGGGATGGATAACGACAAAAGATGGAGATGACCAGAT
>NC_140182.1:50907399-50914899 GCF_963971535.1 Notolepis coatsorum
GTGGAACTGAGGACCCCGGTCCGACACGATATCCACTGGAAGCCTGTGGACCCGAAAGACATGCTGTATCACCAGATCAGCCGTCTCTCGGGCCGAGGGAAGCTTGGGAAGAGGAATAAAGTGGGCCGCCTTAGAGAACCGGTCCACCACCACCAAAATTGTGGTGAACCCGTCTGAAAGGGGGAGGCCAGAAATAAAGTCCAGGGATATGTGCGACCAGGGCCGTTTAGGAATAGGAAGCGGCCGGAGGAGACCCGCCGGTGCACGGCGAGAGGTCTTACTGCGCGTGCATACCGGACAGGCCACCACAAAGGAACGCGTATCACCCTCCACTGTCGACCACCAGAACCTCCTACGGATAAATTCCAGGGTCCTGGTGGCCCCAGGGTGGCTGGTGAGGGATGAGGCATGTGCCCACTGCAGCAAACGTGAGCGTGCCGCCTTGGGCACATACGACCGCCCCGGAGGGCCCCCACCAGGATCGGGCTCCCGTGTCAGCGCCGATCTTACCACCTTATCTATGCCCCAAGACACGGGTGCCAAAATCAAGGCCAGTGGAATAATGGGATGGGGCTTCTCCTCCCGACCAGGAAGATCAAACTGGCGCGATAACGCGTCAGGTTTGATGTTCTTGGAACCGGGCCTATAGGAGATGGAAAATCGAAATCGTGTGAAGAATAACGCCCACCTGGCCTGGCGAGCGTTAAGGCGTTTAGCCCCTTGGATGTAACCCAAGTTCTTATGATCAGTCCAAACAATGAAAGGATGTGCCGCCCCCTCTAACCAATGTCTCCATTCCTCCAGTGCCAATTTGATTGCCAACAACTCCCGATTACCCATGTCGTAGTTACGCTCGGCCGACGACAGACGGCGAGAAAAAAAGCGCACAGGTGCACTTTCCCATCCTTTAAGCATCTCTGAGAGAGCACCCCCCCCACCGCAATGTCAGAAGCATCCACCTCCACAATGAACGGAACCTCTGCATCGTGGCGGACCAATACAGGGGCGGAGGTAAACCGATGTTTGAGATCGCAGAAGGCCGACTCCGCCCTAGGCGACCATTCAAAGCCAGGGAGAGAGGACTTAGTGAGAGCTGTTAACGGATTGGCTAAGGCGCTAAAGTTGCGAATAAAGCGCCTGTAAAAATGTGCAAAGCCCAAAAACCGTTGTAACCCCTTGAACGACGAAGGCCGTGGCCAGTCCAAGACTGCACTCACCTTGGCTGGATCCATGTGAAGATCACCCTTCGTCAACACAAAGCCCAGGAAGGAAACGGTATCAGTGTGAAACACACACTTCTCAGCCTTAACAAATAGTTGATGCTTGAGGAGACGGTCTAGGACCTCTCGAACGTGCAGTTGATGTTGCACCATATCGCAAGAAAAAATTAGGATATCATCTAAGTAAACAAACACCGACACCCCAATCAAATCTCGCAGCACGTCGTTAACCAGGGCTTGGAAGACTGCCGGAGCATTAGCCAAACCAAAGGGCATGACCAAATACTCATAGTGACTATTAGGCGTATTAAATGCAGTCTTCCACTCGTCTCCTTATCTAATCCTGACCAGATTGTATGCATTACGTAAATCAAGTTTAGAAAAGACCTGCGCCCCCTCTAAGCACTCAAAGGCAGTGTCCATGAGAGGTAACGGATATCGGTTCTTGATGGAAACGTCATTCAATCCCCTATAATCAATGCACGGACGCTGACCCCCATCCTTTTTACCAACAAAAAAGAAGCCAGCGCCGGCAGGAGATGTGGAAGGACGTATGTGCCCCGCAAGCAATGCCTCCTCAATGTAGGTGTTCATGGCCACGGTCTCGGGGCGTGAGAGAGAGAACATACGCCCACGGGGCGGGGAGGTACCGGGTAGGAGATTAATGGGACAGTCGTATGATCTATGAGGCGGTAGTGCTTTAGCACGCGTTTTGCTAAAAACGTCCGCAAGGTCCCAATAGATCTTAGGAACCCCTATCAAATCGGGATTAGAGGGTGTGACAGAATCTGCGATGCTCCCCACCATCCTGGAGAGAGAAGGAGGAGACAAAAGAGAAGAGGGGGGGGGGGGAATGGGCAAACTCTCGCCGAAGACCGACTTCACGTCGTCCTCCATTGAAAGTTCGCCCGTGACCCAGTTAATATGACGTTTGCAAGAAGCCAACCAGGGATGACCCAACACCACAACAGAATAGGGGGAGACAATAACAAACAATTGTACCCACTCCCACCCACCACCCGCCACCCGGATGTGAACAGGAACAGTACGTTGAGTGACGCTCCCACTGCCCAGGGGCTGACCGTCCAGGGCGTAGATGGGGACAGGAACCCCCAACTCCTCGACCGGGATCCCCCACTCCCTCACCAACCCCAAGTGTATAACATTTCCCACCGCCCCTGAGTCAATGAGAGCCTTAGTTCCCCTAATGCTACCCCCACAGTTAACCGCCACCTCCAAAAAAGGTGTGTCAGTAGGTAGTGCTGAGGTGAGCCCACCTGCTGGCGCCTTCTCAGGGCCCAGCGGGGCACCTCCCCTTCCCGACTGGCGCCGAGTCGAGCCGGCCTGGTCCCGACAGCTGCCGAACCGATGACCGGTGCGGCCGCACCGGAAGCAGCGTCTCTCTTCAATGAAGCGCCGCCGCTCCTCGTCCGAGAGCGACAGCGCCCCAAGCTGCATTGATTCATCACCCAGTGGCCCACTCGTGTAATGCAGGAAGCTGTCAACACCGGGAGGAGAAGGGACACGTACCTGGGTAGTAGTTTCACGCTCCCGTTCTCTCTCCCGATGTCGGTTGTCCATACGAATGGCCGTGTTGATGAGCACTTCCAGCTGCTCCGGGATCTCACGCACGGAAAGCTCGTCCCTCATCCGTGCGGAGAGCCCCTGGACAAGACAACACCGGGAATCTCCGGCCAAGCTGCCTCCCGAGCCACGATCCGGAAATCAATGGCGTAATCTGAGACAGTGCGGAGGCCCTGCCGGCAGGCAAGAAGCCGCCCACCGGCCTCGAAGATCGAGAGTACTCGGGAAGTGTTGAAGACTCTTCTCAACTCCCCGGTAAAGGCGTCCACACTGTTGCAGATTAACGACCCACTTTCCCATTCGGCCGTAGCCCAGGAGAGTGCTCGACCGGTGAGAAGGGTAATGATATATTCGACCTGGGATCTGGAAGAGGGGAATGAACGTGGCTGCAGCTGGAACACGAGTGAACACTAGGTGATGAACTCTCTGCATCCCTCCGGTGATCCCGCGTAGCGGCCCGGTGGAGATAGCCGTGGCTCCTGGGCCCGCTCCTGGTGCCCAAAAGCTCCCTGACCCTCTTCGCCGTTGATTCTCCCGGCACCGCCCCTGCCACCGTTGATCTTACTCCTGCCACCTCGCCTTGCGCCCTCTGGGCCGTGAGCAACGCCAAATGCGCTGTCTCCTGCGACGTGATGACGAGCCCGCCCAGCCGAACCAGCTCAGTGTTGACGAGTTGTTGATGTCCGTCCATTCGCTCCAGCGCACTCTTTTGTGCCTGGAGCATCTCCATGATTGCATCCATGGAACTCTGATGATGGTCAGGTCTTCTGTCAGGATGGAGGTAGGTGAGTTCCAGTTGTGGTATGCAATCAAGGAGACGGAGAGGGTGTACTCTTAAGTAGGATCGATTTAATAGTAAAGAACACAAAGAGTAATGCTAGGATACATTGCCGAGTGGCAGGAAAGAAAGAGGGAATATATAAATGAAGCTTAATGGTGGTCCAGAAACCGGAACCGCCCACGTTATCTCCGAACGTTATAATGAAGACCTGACGAAGAGCAAACAAAAGATAGAAGGGTTAAGTAGCGACCACATTCCAACATTCCACACACACCCCCATGACAGCCAATCAGGACCCATACACTAAGTGACAGCACTAAGTGACAAGGGAGACAGGTGACAGTAGCCAAGTGACAGATGACAGAATGGTGGGTGGTTCACAGACAGCAGTCAGCGAACCAGAACGTAACAGGGGGGAGGGGGGGGGGGGGGGGGGGGTGAGTCTCTACTAGGAGGTGGTCCAGAGGGGGTGGGGGGGGGCTGAGTCTCTACTAGCACGCACACACACTGTGGAACAGTGTCTGTCTGTCTGTCTGTCTCTCTGCTGTCTGTCTCTCTGTTGTCTGTCTCTCTGCTGTCTCTCTCAAAATAGTATAAGTGGCTATCTTGGCCCTGACAACGGTGCTCTCCGGCTGTGCAGCTGGACCCTTCTCAAATAAGCACGAAAAAGGCTATAAGCTTATAAAACGATTTAATAGGCTAAACTTCGTTTTAAATTCTTTAATTCACATTTGTTTATTTCATAAAAGAAATTCAACATAATGCTACCTGCCGCGACCAGAACCGTGACTCCGTTGCGATACAGATGAATTATCTACTCAGAATAGTATAAGTGGCTATCTTTTATGTGTATTTTACCACTGGTTGAAAACCACTGCTGTAGATCACTGCCGGTACGTGCGTGCAGAACCTTTATTTCAGCGGGGACTGTATGTGTTTATTTGACGTTACTGTACAATATATGTGTGTATTAAAAGACGGAGCTGTCTTTTATTGTAATATAATAATTATTAATATTAAAAATGATGAATATAGGCGCATGATGAAATAGCTAATATCACCAGAGCGCATCAGGTGCATGATGAAATAGCGGGGAACATAGGACCCGGGGAACATAGGACCCTTTTTTAGTCGTGAAGTGTACGTTTGAGAACACTACCGTAATGACAGAGAAATGAAGCAAGCTGACATGGTCGGCCCTCACACAACTCGTCGCTTTTTCGGGAGCCGCAATGGGAGTGGGGAACATAGGACCCGGGGAACATAGAACCCTTTTTATCTCGAGCGGGGAACATAGAACCCGGGGAACATAGAACCCGGGGAATATAGACATGCTCCCGCTAGTGAAGGTCAATGGGGGCATGGAGCTACAGTATGTCTCCGGAAGATTCCATGCTTCATGTCATATTTTGACCTCCACATGCATCCCTAATGAATGCTAAAATGTTCTGCTTCCTGAGCCTCAAAAACAAAACCTCTGATACTTTTTGATGGACCTACAGGATACAGTTCATGACAAATCAGCTTCTAAAATAATAATGCAGTACTTATGTAGTACTCTGATAAAGCTTTATTTGTACAGAATAATGAACAATCCTTTATTCATCCATCCATTCACTCCATCTGATTCTATGGGGCATATGATAAATACAGTATGAAGATGTATACTTGGGAGGATACCGTGATATTTGACAATGGCAGACTAATCTAAGCTGACACACTTTAACAATGTGGCACCTGATTGTTGGCTTACCCAGGAGCCTGTGGATACTGGACCCTACCCCCCAGCCTGTGCCCTATCCCCCAGCCCGAGCTCTCCTAGGGCATTAGTGTGAGAATGGGGGGGGGGGGGATATGCTGGGGCGCAGGGGGTACTGGGGGCATGCGTTGGGGGCGCTACAAAGGAATGTAGGGGTGCTAAAATTTGTACTCTCATGAGATTCTCCCTCGTCCCCTTCTCAGCAGGTCCCTGTTGCCACCCCCGCCCCCCCCCCCCCTCCACCAACATGACAGAAGAGGAGCCAGAGCAGCTGGGGGTTAGGGATACTTGTCAGCGGGGTGATCAGGTGTCTTCTGTGTCTGTCCCCCGTCTGTCCCGTGGCCACGTCCTCTGACAGCCAGCATCAGCTGATTATCGCCAGTGTGGCAGTAAAAAGAGCCGGCCCTGGCAGTGACAAGCTTATGACCTGCAAGACACGCTCATATTAAGTAACCAACACTTCATCCAGGGGCTCAGGGCCGTGCTCCCAAGCCTCGAGAACACGCCACTGGGGCAGATACTCTGACACATTAGCAATCTGGCTAAGATTAAAGGAGCACACCGGATCCGCCGTCGTAAATTACATCTGTTGCCCTGTACAAGATGTTTTATGTGTTTGTTCCCATTAATTGAGTTTCATTGCGTCTCTGGTCTACGAAAATAAAACGGAGGCACTGCAAGGGTTTTTCTAGGAGTGACTTTAATCGCATAGCCGTTACATATCTAATGGAATATGAATCCAAAATGTTTGCTCGCCATTACAGGGGTCCTGCTATGTTTAACCTTCAGAGACCTGCATGGGGCCCGACATTACTATCTTTCAGAGACTGTAGTGGGCGACCGTGTCATGCTAGCTTGTTGGGAAGGGGGCTAAATAATGCTCCAAAGGCTAACTTGTTTGCTAGGGAATAACTGGCATGGCCATTTTCATAGGGATCCCTTGACCTCTCACCTCAAGATGTCTGAATGAAAAGGGGTTCTATGGGTAGTCACAAGTCTCCCCGTTATATACATGCCCATCCCATGAAGCTGTGGGCTAAAAGTATTCAGTTTTTTGCATGCAGTACAAATGTGTTATTCTAAAAAATTGTGTCAGCATACTGGGCTCCATAACCATAAATGGGTATGACTGGAAAGCTGAGACTTTTGTCGATCCAATGAGTCAAATTATATTCATGTGTGATGAATATCCCCATAGTAACCATTTCATTGTAATGAGACTTTTATTTATTTTTTTTATACTTGAACTCACTGTATACAATTATGTATTGTGACCTTTAGGATAATAATAGCCTCACAAAACGTTACAACCACAAACTAGAGACCTAGGGCGTTCAGAATATGTTTATTAGGTTTATTGATCATATGGGGGGGGGGGGGGGGGGGGGGTTCTGAGCAATTTCCAGAACTTGCTTGCAGAACAGAATCAAATAGTCGAAAAATGCAATTAAATAAGATAAGATATTCCGTTATTGATCCCCTTGGGGAAATTCGGGCATCAGAGCAGCATGGGGGAGGGGGAAGGGAGGTGCAGGTATGGGCATGGTAATAGTAGAAGCCATAATACAGACAATAAAATTATAGTACAGTAGAAAAGTAAACAATATAATTAACTCTGAATATAAGCATATGAGCAATGTAAAGCAGTGTAAACATTTTTTTGCAGATGAGGGTCTGTATGCCCTATTGGTTACATTACAATAAATATGGTTACAATAAACACTAGAATCTAAATATATACTATTCTTACAGAATACTTACAGATTCTTACAGAATCTCCAAACGTCACATCATGAATATTCTATGGTGTTCCTCAAGGTCTTGGTGTCTTAATGTGGTATTTTGGAGGGATTCTTTACCATGTTTATCAATTATCGAGTGTAACAAATGGCATCAACCTAAACATTGCTCCAACAACTTATGAGACGTAATTGATCATGGGAATGGCCATCATATGTTCTACCATGTTATACACTATATACTTTCTATAGTGCCTAACCAAAACACAATGTTCATTATAGGTCAAGGTCAAGGTCAACTTTATTTATATAGCACATTTAAATCAACCGAAGTTGTACCAAAGTGCTGTACAATATAAAAACAGAAATACTAAAAGAGATTATAGATTTATGACTAGAAACAACTTTGACACACAG
>NC_140182.1:50917399-51034899 GCF_963971535.1 Notolepis coatsorum
TATAGACACACTGCATGGCCGCCTAGTAAAGTCAGTTCATGTAAAGTCAGCTTGCTGTAAGTGAGAGGATGTTGACGTTGCCCTCATATTCCTGTTGTTGTTTTGTTGATTTGCCCGTGTGTGTGCTGCTCATTAGGCTGCTGAGAGGGACGTGTTTAGCCCCCAAGACGGTGGCTTGAAGGTGACATCTGTCTGAGAGAGAGAGAGAGAGAGAGAGAGAGAGAGAGAGAGAGAGAGAGAGAGAGAGAGAGAGAGAGAGAGAGAGAGAGAGAGAGAGAGAGAGAGAGAGAGAGAGAGGAGCTGGAGGGGAGAGAGAGGAGAGTAGCTGCTGGAGGGGAAGAGTGAGAGAGGGGGGAGAGAGAGGAGAGCTGGAGGGGAGAGAGAGAGGAGAGGAGATAGTTGGGAGAGGAGAGAGAGAGGAGAGGAGAGCTGGAGGGGAGAGAGAGGAGAGGATATAGTTGGGAGGGGAGAGAGAGAGGAGAGCTGGAGGGGAGAGAGAGGAGAGGAGAGCTGGAGGGGAGAGAGAGGAGAGGAGAGCTGGAGGAGAGAGAGAGAGGAGAAGAGAGCTGGAGGGGAGAGAGAGGAGAGGAGAGCTGGAGGGGAGAGAGAGGAGAGCTGGAGGGGAGAGAGAGGAGAGGAGAGCTGGAGGGGAGAGAGATGAGAAGAGAGCTGGAGGGGAGAGAGAGAGGGAGAGAGAGAGAGAGAGAGAGAGAGAGAGGAGAAGAGAGCTGGAGGGGAGAGAGAGAGGGAGAGAGGGAGAAAGAGAGAGAGAGAGAGCCACACTGTGCTGCTATAAATACGCGGTGGTCGTGACAGCTCACGGCGGAAGCAGCTGAGCAGCGGAGCTTTGCTGTGCCGCATGCCTCCTAGCCACCCTGTCACTTCTACAGAGATCTTAATTATTCTGCACTGGCAGGTCCCCTCTGCTCACTGCTAGCACTCTGACACACAGGGGTCTGTCAGAGGGCTCCCATCACTCTCTGTGACACACTGTTCTGAGCCGGAACATGTAAACACCAGCAGTGTACATAGTAATCACTACACAATATATCTGAGGTAGTGTGTAGTACACATAGTAATCACTACACAATATATCTGAGGTAGTGTGTAGTACACATAGTAATCACTACACAAGACACCTGAGGTAGTGTGTAGTATACATAGTAATCACTACACAATATATCTGAGATAGTGTGTAGTACACATAGTAATCACTACACAATATATCTGAGGTAGTGTGTAGTACACATAGTAATCACTACACAAGACACCTGAGGTAGTGTGTAGTATACATAGTAATCACTATATATCTGAGATAGTGTGTAGTACACATAGTAATCACTACACAAGACACCTGAGGTAGTGTGTAGTATACATAGTAATCACTATATATCTGAGATAGTGTGTAGTACACATAGTAATCACTACACAAGACACCTGAGGTAGTGTGTAATATACATAGTAATCACTACACAAGACACCTGAGGTAGTGTGTAATATACATAGTAATCACTACACAATATATCTGAAGTAGTGTGTAATATACATAGTAATCACTACACAATATATCTGAGGTAGTGTGTAATATACATAGTAATCACTACACAATATATCTGAGGTAGTGTGTAATATACATAGTAATCACTACACAATATATCTGAGGTAGTGTGTAATATACATAGTAATCACTACACAATATATCTGAGGTAGTGTGTAGTACACATAGTAGCCTAATCACGACACAAGACGTTTGAGATAGCGTGTAGTACACACAGTAATCACGACACAAATCTGTAATGTTTCATGGACTGGGTCTCATCCTCAAAGTCTCTCTCTCGATAGACGTGCCTACAAAACTGCATCTGTTGGACGTAGTTTCTAATCTTAACGGGGGCGTGTACGCTTATGGGTTGGCAGTTAGAGACCATAAAACAGGTGATATTTTAACATGGTGTGAATGACCTCTGCTGCCCTGCGGATGACGCTGGTAGCTTTAGAGGCATACCGGAGCGGAGGCGCATCTTTATCACCATCGCAGACTTATTGCAGGCTTATTGGCGACTTATAAATGGGGCTAGCATCTCCACACTCAGGTTTCAACGGCAGTCAAGGTCACACAGTTGCACAAATGTGTGTGCGCACGTACACACACACAGAGTTGCTTATCCAGTGCATTTCTTTTTTTCTTTTTTCTTTTTTTTGTATCTCTCTTTCTCCGATTTTTCTCTGTTTTCTCCCCATCCCAATTTAGTCATTGTGCCAATTCCCCCCGCTCCCCTACCTGGTTGTTGTGCGCATGTTCTCCTGCTGGTCGGTACAAGGGAACCCTGAAGTATCCGCACGCTTCCTCCGACACGTGCGGCGACAGCCAGTGGCTCTCTTCTCACCTGTGAGAGAAAACAGGGTTCTGGGGTGTTTTTCAATGTATGTGATGTATAGATTGGGGGGAGATGGTAGCATGTAACGGTGTCAGAGAGGTCGAAGTGCATGCAGACGGTGATAGAAGAAGCGGTTCAGAGGCATAGCCAGCAGAATGTTTAGCAGCCAGCAGAATGTTTTGAATTCCGATCTAAGACACAACAAGCTGATACCGTGGCAGGGCACAGAGGCAGAGCGCGATGGAGGTTTTGACAGTAATGAAACGTTTTGAAATGTGTGAAAGGTTATTAGCAGTTGTCATGACAGCGCATGACAACCAGAAGAGGGGCGGGCTATCGTTGCTATGACGAAGATCCTATAAAGCTGACAGTGTTTCCGGGTGTAAGCCAGACCAAGAGCGGCTAAGGGCAGACTACAATCTGACTAGAGACTCTCTCCTCTCATCACGGAGAGGGGGGGGGGGGGGGGGGAAGGATGCCACATCATTATTAGCTTCGGCTACCACGAGGATGGTCTTGGCTAACGACCAGGCCTGACCACCATTGGACTGAATAGCAGAAGGACGATAGCAAGGACGATACAATTTGATAACATCTGATTATGAGGTTCTGTTTATTGAATAAACAACGCTCTTCCAAGAAAGGTATTACGCTGTGTCAAAGTGTCGAATTCTTACGAAGGTGGAGGATTATTATGGTTTGCGGATCGCACTAACGGGGAGAGATAAGGATTGTATCAGCCAGTGTATGAGACGTCAGGACCATTAAAAGTACACAACGCAGATGGGGAGATGATTACACAAGCCAAACAGATGAAGACGTGATACTGGCCGATTGATCAGAATCTAACACCTGGCAGCGAGGGCTCTCATTGGTGAAGTGTAACGCGTGGGAGGTCACGTTGCCTTCCTCAAGTCCTGCCTCCGCTGAGCAAGCGCCCAGACCTGACCTGTAGGCGTCGCTGTTCACAACGTCAGTTTCCCACCCACGGCTTCCCTCCCCCTAACCCAGCCAAACGGGTTAGTATAGCGATCAGCCCAAGCCAAGGCAATGCTGACTCCGGGAGTCGAGACCGCAGCCTCTTGCATTGGTGACGAGCGCAATCTCCGCTACGCCACCTGACCGCCTTATCCAGTCCATTTCATCTGCACAATAATTCTATCTTGACCGTGAGTTCAGGTTTTATTTGGTTGTAATCGGATTTGAAACATCTCTCATCATTACATAGTACACATCCCTGCACGTATCCCATAATACCAGACTACCTTTGTTGCATTATTTTCAATTGTACTCCTCACACTGGAGGTAAGATAAGTGCCCGCTGCTCACCCAGAAATAATTTCTCATGTTGTTCCTGCAGAGCCATAACTGGCTCCCTGCGATGACAATGACTGATACTCTTGTGCTGCCTTTATCTGGGCCCAATGTGTGTGTGTGTGTGTGTGTGTGTGTGTGTACGTGCTCGCTTTTGTTTGTATGTGTGTGCATACGTGTTTGCGCTTGTGTGTGTGTGTGTGTGTGTGTGTACGTGCTCGCTTTTGTTTGTATGTGTGTGCATACGTGTTTGCGCTTGTGTGTATGTGTGTGTGTGTGTGTGTGTGTGTGTGTGTGTGTGTGTGTGTGTGCGTGCCTGCGTGCGTGTGTGTGTGTGTGTGTGTGTATGTGTGTGTGTGTGTGTGTGTGTGTGTGTGTGTGTGTGTGTGTGTGTGTGTGTGTGTGTGTGTGTGTGTGTGTGTGTGTGTGTGTGTGTGTGTGTGTGTGTGTGTGTGTGTGTGTGTGTGTGTGTGTGTGTGTGTGTGTGTGTGTGTGTGTGTGTGTGTGTGTGTGTGTGTGTGTGACACTAACTGGCACCAGTGGATAGATTACCTAATACAGTCCAAGAGCGTTATTAGACCCCAGGGCGCTGGCTGTCGCTCTGAGTTCTGTTTCTACCCTTTTAATTATTCATCAAGGTATTGCCTGGGATGTAACCTCAATTACTGCGGGCTGCGGGGCCAGGTCATGTGTTGTTAACACCGCGCTGTGATCAGAGCCACCGCAGGGAAGCCTGCCAACAGGAAGAAGCGCCGTGCGGCTTGGCACTCCACCCACCGCCACTCCATTGGCTCGGCGTCTGCAATGACCCGGCGCGGGTCATGTGAGAGGAGAGGCGGACCAATTCTCCAGGTCCCCTGCGGTCACAATGGGGAGAGGAGGACGTGTAAATACTGTAATACCAGAGCTTGATTGGTGTGATCAGCGTGTGGGGGAGTGGGGGAGGGGATGATGGTTTTAATGAGCCTCAGGGTGGGTGAGATGGGAGCTCTCTCCGGGACCTACCTGGAGTGGACAGACACACATACACACAGACAGACAGGCAGTCCGGAACCCCCAGCAGACCTGGCAGCAGCCAAACAACACTGCATAGACAAACACAGGGGTCAGAGGTCGTTCTGATCAGTATGGCTGGGAGGCTGGTGACGCTGCCGCTGCTGTGAATGTAAAAACAAAAGCTTCATTCACATTCACACAAGAAGCCGAGTCGAAAAGCAACCTTCAAATGAATAGCTTTCTCTCAATTAGCCAGGCGGAATGACGTCTGCATTTTAATGCGTAATATCCATAAAGTCGACGCCTGCAGATACATTTCTCCAGATTTGTGGCGAGAGCAACCAGGCGTCCCAGTTCTCAGTGGGTTTGTGTGGATCGCGGGCGTCCGTCCCCTGTGTCTCCGTCGCTCTGACAACCCTGCCGCGCATATCCAGGTACTGGTAATGAGAGCCACTGTCACGGCCATCTATGACTAACAGCAGTTTCATGCTGTGTTAAATCTGGGCTGTTGCCTCGTTAGACGCCGTTCCCTCAGGCCTCACCTCCTCTGGTACCGACACCTCCTTCTCCCTGTCTGGGCTAGACAGAGGAGGAAGGAGGAAACATAGCAGTGTGATACAAAGTAGTATTATATTTTCATATTGTATAGACTAAAATGGGATGTAAATATAAAATTATAATTAAAAACATTTACTCCCATTCAGTCACATACACACATGCATGCACACACACACACACACACACATGCACACATGCACGCACGCACGCACACACACACACACACACACACACACACACACACACACACACACACACACACACACACACACACACACACACACACACACACACACACACACACACACACACACACACACACACACACGCACACACACACATGCACACACGCACAAAATTGCAGTGGCCCAGAGCGAGGACCTCGCAGCGTTAGTACAGTATAGTATGACAGCACCTGCTCATTCTTCCGCCGAGCACTCTGTGCACTGGTTGAATATCAGATCAACAGCCTGTCTGCTGGAGTGTGATGGGAGACAAACTGCGGTGTCTGAGCTGAAGCGGTGCTTTAGAGGGCCTGTATTGTATTACACCCAGAGGAGCGCACCAGATGTCTCCGAGAAGTGCTCCCAGCTCCCAGGCAGCCCCTCCACAGGGGCCTGTAGCCAGGAAGTAGTTCCAGATGGGACATCCTGTGTCATAAATATTGTGTGAATTTTACTCGCTATAATGGCTATCTCTACTATGTCGCGCCACAGCCTTGACCGTGGATTTACAAGCGGGCACGTCATCCGCAGCGGATGATTTAGAAACGGCAAGCGTGTTACGTGAATAATATGCGTGTTTGCCCGGTGAACAGCTTGTTATTTTTCATTCCCTGTACTGGACACTTTTGTTGGCTCTAGTTATACACAGGACGCTAGATGACCAACTATTTAGGCTGGTCTTGTGATACAAACAACTCTGTAATTTGAGCCCAGTTTATAATTTCCATGATTATACAGCTGAGCCCAAAAAAATGCACCTATTATTTTACCTCCTATAATTCTGCAGCCATTTTTGACGAGAACATACAGAGGGCCGTCTCTTTGGAACAATCTACTTCCATCACCACAGTCAACATCTACATTATCATTATTTAAAAAAACATCTTAGGACCTTAATTAGTAAATATGTATAACACTTTATGAATTCATTGTAATGCGTCTTATCTTACCAATATCCATGCAGATTGTAATGTGTTTTCCTTTGTTTGGATTGGAAGCTTTGATGATGTCATAATCATTATTCTTATTTTATTCTGTATGAATATTGATATTAAGGGGAGGTATCCTCATAGCCATTGTTCTTATTTATCCTGTACAGTATGAATATTGATATTAAGGGGAGGTATCTTCATAAGACATGTTTGGCTTCTATCTCCTGCATATTGTTTTAACTTGTTCTTTTTATAGTATTTTTTATTTATATGTGCAAATAAACTTAAACTAAACTTTAATTTAGTAAATTAAACTGTCCAAAAAGCGTTGTTTCTCCTGGAAGGTACTAGTACTAGATCTCTCTGTACTGAGATATTCTTGAGGAAGGTCAGGACACATTCACTGAGAAACATTGCTTTATACTGAAACCTAGGGTAAGCCATTTTAAGTTTATTAGTGAAATCTTAAAACCAGCTGACTTGACTAAAGGGCCGTGTTTAAAACCGCCATTTTGTTTAGTTAAGTGCCACATTAAGGGACTGTTTCCTATTTACCAGTAGCATCTGTTTTGTTAAGTGAGCCATTGCAGGGGTCAGCAACCTTTTTGACATGGAGTGCCTGTTTGAAATATAGTTGTAACTAGTGTGCCTCAACAATATTCCATGCATCGTAATTCTTTTTTCTCATAATCAGGTATTTTTAATGATAATTTTTACATTATTACATCATTATTGTTATTGTTATTATTAACAATATTATTATAATGGTTGTATCAACTCTAAATCTGAGTTGGGGGGGATGCAATGCAGACAAACAGCTGCATACAGTGCGACCATTTCACTCAAATTTGCCCATTCATTTTTGGACACATCACACACCATCGGTGTGTGTACTGTACGTGTGCTGTCATAGCTCCACCTACAGGCCTAATGGAGAACACCAGGATGTGAATGGAGGGTGAATGTGAGGTATATCGTGTAAATAAGTTTTGATTGATCGCAAGACTACACTGTAAAAAAATAATTATAATAAGTTACCAGAACTTAAAAATATTGAGTTCAGTTACTGTGCATTAAGGTTTTCAGTTTTCAATCCATAATAAGTTAACAGAAAAATAAGTACACAACCACATTATTTCAACCTAATAAAACTATGTTTATTGTCATTGTTTTAAGAACACAAGTTGACTTGGTAATACTCGCATTTTGAGTAAAAAAAATTGCTTTTAACATGTGCAATGTTCAATGAAATAGAAAACTAAATAATACAATTTGTTGATTAATCCCACTGGTCACAATAGTGACCGTAATAATGTTTTTGTTATAAGGCTCTGCAAATGTTACTGAATGATGTAGCAATGTATTTCCAGCTAAATTGAAATTATAAACAAATAAAGGGTCTCAATTAAATATGTGGTAGTAAAAAGAACCTGTGGGAGGATTTCAACAAGATAAATGCGACAACAGTGCAAAATATTTCACTATAATATTTCAAAGCCAAAAAAAAAAAAATATTATAATATATATATATATTTTTTAATGCTGCCCCCTGTGCCTATGAAAATGCCCCTGCGTGCCTATGCAGGCACGCGTGCCTAGGGTTGCCTACCGCTGCATTAAGGCCTTGTCTCCTGTTTAAAAGCAGCAGTCCAGTCTGTGTTGAAATCACTCTGTACTGAGATCTTCTTGAGGAAGGTCAGGACACATTCACTGAGAAACATTGCTTTATACTGAAACCTAGGGTAAGCCATTTTAAGTTTATTAGTGAAATCTTAAAACCAGCTGACTTGACTAAAGGGGCGTGTTTAAAATGGCCATTTTGTTTAGGCCAAGTGACACATTAAGGGCCAGGTGTTAGACAGCACTAATTAGTGATAGCGATTTAAAGGCTTGCTGACTTGGCGTCAGCGAAGCGTTGAGAAACGAAGAGGGACAAAGAGGAGTTGTCCTGGAGTTGTCCGCTGAGGGATCCACCTAGTGCTACATACACCATAGTCCTATCCTCCACTCCACTCTGAAAATTGCTTCTTTCCCTCCCACTCTGCTATTCCCCTACTAGCTCGCTCCCTCCCTACTCCCTTCACATTTCTCCTTGCCACTCTTGACACCAAAATGTGTCTCATACCTATATCCACAATCTGCTCCTCCAGAACAGATTCAACCCACCCACGGCAGTTTGCTAGCAACCCGGCTAATCTCTCCTACCCTCCTACAGCCACTAATACACCTGTCACAGTATGGGGAGGCTTATGGAATTGTCAATCAGCAGTCAAGAAAGCTGACTTCATTACTGCCTACGCCCATAGTCAAAATCTGCAGCTCCTGGCTCTAACTGAGACCTGGATAACCCCCAATAACTCATCAACACCTGCAGCATTATCTACAAACTATAACTTCACTCACAAACCTCGACCTTCCAGACGGGGTGGAGGCACTGGCCTCATGACATCTCCTTCATGGGCTACAAACTTAACACCACTCCCAGATCTGTCACTCTCCTCTCTCGAATATCATGCAGTATCTGTCTCTAATCCTTTCAATCTCACCATTGTCACACTCTATCGCCCTCCAGGTCCCCTCGATCACTTCACAGTTGAGCTGGACATGCTTCTCAGCTCCTTACCGGAAGATGGTACCCCTCTCCTTCTATTGGGCGACTTCAACCTGCCTGACTCATCTCAGTCGGTCCCAGTGGTCTCCCTCCTACAATCGTTTGACCTGACTCCCACTGCCATGCCTCCCACCCACAAAACAGGCAACTCCTTGGATCTCATATTTTCCCGTAACGCCAGCATCATTAACACCATGGTAACTCCCCTACATGTATCTGACCATTCCTTCATATCCTTCTCACTAACTCTCATGCTTAACCGAAAGGTCTTCACCCCAACTCAAACCGTCTCACTCAGACGCAACCTGCCCTCCCTATCCCCCTCCACCCTCTCCTCTGACATACTATCCGCTCTACCTTTGAGTGACACCTTCTCTGCTCTCCCCACAGAGATGGCAACCTCCACCCTCCTCTCAGCCCTTGCAACCTCCTTCGACAAGCTCTGTCCCCTCGTTGAGAAACCCGCCCGCCGTTCCCCACCCAGTCCATGGCTGACAGATCCAGTGAGAGAACAAAGACAGGTCCTGAGAGCGGCTGAGAGGAAGTATAGAAAGTCACGCCTCACTGCTGACATCGACACATATCACAACCTCTTGTTAACATTCTCCAAAACCATTACTAATGCCAAAGCTTCCTTCTTTCACCATAGGATCGAGGCCTCTGCCAAGAATCTTTGCAAACTGCATGCTACCATGTCCTCCCTCCTCACTCCCCCCCAACCCCTCCCCCCTCATCTTTCTCTGCCGAAGACTTCGCGATCTTCTTTGAGGAAAAAGTGGAGAACATCCGCAGCTCCTTCTCCCAACCCCCACCCATTCCAAATGCTGAATCGAGAACCTCATCCTTCACTCTGTCATCTTTCTCTCCCATTACAGAAGCCTAGACCCTGACACTGGTAACGTCGAACCGTCCGACTACATGCCAGCTGGACCGGCTACCCTCCCCACTCCTCCAGACCATAGCACCAGACATCCTCCCATTCCTAACTGCAACCATCAACTCCTCACTCAACTCAGGGGTGGTCCCCACCTCCCTAAAACAAGCCAGAGTCACGCCGCTCATAAAAATCCAACCAACTTACTGCTTATCTCTTACAGAATGACCTCCTAGACCAGGGGTGGGCAATTATTTTTCCCAGGGGGCCGAATGAGCAACTGAAAATATGTTGGGGGGCCGGGCCAAAATTCCAAACTCAATTATGCATAATATACATTTTATTTCTATATAAAAAGCAGTAAATGGCATTGTTTTGACCCCTGGTAAGAGTGTATGTTATTATTTGGCAATTAAAAGGTGAGGTTAGCTTTCAAAAATATCATTTATTCAAATAGAATTTATTTCCAAAATGATAAACAAAATGTGAAACATTAATAACAAAGGGCATTTTGAGTTTCATATACTATTGAAACAATGATTTTCTTAGCTTTCTAAAGACATCGCATCAGCTTATAGCAAAAATAAACAAGACATGTCACTGAACTGTGTAAAGAAAAGTGTCCCCGTTTTGTAGCCTTTTTTACTTTACATGCCTATATTAATCATTTAATGTTTTCAGAACTGTGCAAAAAAAAGAAAAAAAATATCAAGTGTCCCATTTCACTTGTTATATTTCCACATTTTAGTGTTCTTCAGTTCTTTTTTTTTCATTCAGTGTGAGAAATCCAGTCTCTGTTGAGCTTTAACAAGTCAATCAAAGTCAGGTTGCATGTCTGAGATGCGAAGCACAGCTGCCAGATGTTCATCAGTTGCCACCGCCACCACCGCCGCTGCTGCTGGGCCTTCGTCCAAGAAGGCCAGGAGTGGAGGGAGTGCCTCATCCGCCGCAGCCAGCCGCACCACGCCCGGAGGTGACGGTAGGGATCGACGTGACCAGGCTCCCCATGTTGCATATGTCTTGAGCTTTTGGTCACGTAGCTCAATGTTACATATATCTTTTCAAATTGTTACTCACGTGGGAAGTCTCTCTGGGGGTTCCCTGTCTCCTCTCTTTTATACAGAGCAGGTTTGACAGGGGTGTTTTTCCCTCAGATGCGTCATATGGGACCCATATCTGTGTCTCTTGGCCGGCTTCCTGCCGCTCTCCCAGGCGGCTTGGAGGGAACGTTATCTGGGTTCTTGTTAGAATTACCATTGATATGTTTTGGGTCTCGACGTGTACATAGTGCTGGCCCTGGGTGCTTCTGTATGGAATCACGCGTGGGCTTGCGCGCCTTGGTTGCTCATTTCATTGTAACAGCGTTTTCATGGGGCAACTGGGATGGAGTTTGTCTCTTCCGAGCGCCTGTGTACTGGGTTAGTCTCGATGAATTCTCGTTCATCTCTGGGGGGAGATAACGGAATAGATCAGAGCGTTGGCGGAGGGGTCTCACGCTTTTGGGGTGGCCCACCGGGCGCAGTGCTTTTATGTTCTGACCGTCTTGGTGGCGCCCTCTGTGATGTTTTAGATCGACACGCGTACCTACCCCTCTCTTAGGACTGGGGATGGTGGCGTGATTGGGACACAGGACTGGTTCTGGTCGCGCCGGACCAGGCCAGTTAACCTGTTGTCCGCCGGGGCGCAGATCTGCTGTTCTGGTACCCTGAAGGACTTTTGCTTTGAAATGCCGGGTTGGTGTTATGGAGGTGTTCGTGGTTATATCACTGCGTGTTATCCTTCACTATTGCTTGGTCCATATTGTGTTGTACCTTGCGCTGTGCTAAAGGAGCCTGGTCCTTCTCCTTGACTCCGTCTGCCTGCGAGTGTGCCCCCGCACCTTTCATGATGTCTGCCAATCATGTCAGCCTTCTCCACCTCTGCCCCTCTAGAGGGTGTTTTTTTTTTGTGGAGGCTGTGACATGGTGCACAGCATACCGAACGCCCCTTCTGCCGGGGTGCTGTTTTCAGCAGACCCCTTAGGCGCCTGTCTAGTCCGCAGTGCTCCAGGCACAGGTCGAGTCCTTCTGGCCTGTTGCCTGGATTGAGGGATCAACCTCTTTGGGGGTTGTCTCCCCGGTGCGCTGCCTGGTCCCCCTGTGGGGGTCTAGCCTCTTGAGGGCTTCAGGGCGGCGTGCTGTAGGGGGGAAGGGCCTGCTCTTGGATGGGCCCTGTCCGATACGCTGGCGATGTGGGGGGTGGTGTCACTAGTGACCGCCTGGTGGGGTCTCGATGCTGCGGCGTCGTTGGCCTCACCAGGCCCCCTTTTTCCGGGAGGTCCTGACCCTTCCTGGGGCTGGGTCCTCCTTCGCGCTCCGCTGCTTTGGCCTTGCCACGGGGTTGGGTTCTTGATCTTGACCCTGTGATATTAGGGGTTGTAACAGTTTTTTTTTCTTCCCGTTCGTTCCCTAGTGGCATGTGGGTTGCGCGCCTGTGTAGTCGGGAGTTCTTCTGTGGGAAGGTAAGTCCCACGGTCTGCTCACCCTGTGCGTTGAGTTGCTAAACCCTCTTCGCACAGTCGGATCTGATTCCCTCCCGTCCTCCACTAGGGGGGTCCGGGGGGTCGGGTCCTCCCCGGTTCTGATGGTTGTGGGGTGCCTCAGCGGGTACATTTGTCGAGCTTCCGCTCTGCTCAGCTCCTGTGTTCCACTTGAGCGCAGAGCGTAAGCTATACGATATATAACATACGGTTATCCTATAACCATAGTTATATGAGTATAGCGAGCGCTCTGCGCTGGATTCACTGAGGACCCCGTGGTCTTCGCCTTCGGTGGTGAAAGACTTGGGAAGGAGCTGTTAGTATGGCCACCCCCCCGCTTATGTAGAGGAGCGGATGGGGGTGTGGCCAGGCGGATGGGTGTGTACATGTGAAGAAATGTATTCAGTATTAGACTGGCTATGGGATGTGTTCCACTTGAGCGCAGAGCGCTCGCTATACTCATATAACTATGGTTATTGTGCGTGTTAACGTTGACATGAAAAAAAATATATTAAAAAAAAAAAATATTATTATCATGTAATCTTTGGCGGGCCGGTTAGAATCATCCCGCGGGCCGGATCTGGCCCGCGGGCCGCCAGTTGAATAGCCCTGGGTTAGAGCGTAGGACTTACGGGTCCGCTACGCTCGTTTTTATGTGTAACTTGAGTCAGTTGGTCACGTGACTCGCAGTTGCCATGGCTTTTTCATTCTACGACTCACGTGGGAAGGCTTTCTGGGGAATTTCGGTCTAAATCCTCTGTGGAAGGGGTGACTGGATGTAAAAATATAAACAGTTTTTACCCCCGGCTGTGTAGACTGGGATTCATACTGTTGGTGCTTCCTTCTTTTTTATTAAAAATTGTTGGAGTTAGGAAGCACCACACCCCTCTTGTCGTTCCCCTGGGCGCCTTGGGGATTCACTGAAAGGTCTAAATAGCCTGTTCATTGATGTGGTTGTGTCCCGACGCACATTAAGTGCTAGCTCGGGGTGTTCTGTTGAAGATCAGGCGGGTGACTAGCACGCCTTGGTTGCTTGTGGTTAAAACAGCGTTTTTATAAAGCAACTGGGATGGAGGTTTTTTCCTCTTCCGACGACCTGTATTGGTTATCGACGGATTCTCGTTCATGTCTGGGGGATGATGACGGAATGGATCTAAACATATGTAGAGGGGTCTCACGCCCTTGGGGTGGGCCACCAGGCGCGGTTCGCACCGACCGTCTGGGTGGCACCTTCTTTTCATGTTTTAAGATCAACACGCCTATCTGCCCCTTCTCCTGGAGTAGGCATGTCGGCGTGGTTAGGGCACGGGACTGGTTCTGGTCACGCTGGTCCAGGTCAGTTAAACCCGTTGTCCGCCGGGGATGCAGATCTGCTGTTCTGGTACCCTGAGGGACTTGTGCTTTTTTGGGGGGGGAAAATGCCAGGTCGGTCCGGGTATCGCAGGGTTAGGCGCTATGGAGACCCTTGTTGGGTACATATTGTACTCTGCACTGTCGTAATGGCTTACGGTCATGCCAACCTGTACACGCCCGATCTCGTTCGATCTCGGCCGCTACGCTGGTTTGGTCCTGGTTAGTACTTGGTTGGGAGACCGCCTGGGAATACCAAGGGCGGTGTGCTTGGGGCTGGTTCTCCATTCTTTTCGCTCCTCTTTCACGCATGCCGTGGAGGGGGCTGTTGGCGTGGTCTTAGACCTCCTCTGGTAACTCTGTGCTTCCCGTGCCGCCGGGCCCGGTCCGAAGTACTTCCTCAACCCCTCTGGGTGGGTTTTTTTTAAAAGGAGGCTTTGTCATGGTGATCAACAACGCCAGCATACGCCCCTTCCGCCGGGGCGGCTCTTTTCAGCTGACTCCTTTGGCGCCTGTCTCGTCCGCAGTGCTCCAGGCTCGGGTTACAGCCTGTTGCCTGGTTTCCCCGGTACGCTGCCTGCTTCCGTTGGTTAACCTTGAGTGTTACGGCCGTGCTGACTGCCTGTTCTGCAGGGTCAGTATGCCAGGCGGTGTGCTGTTGGGGGGAAAGGGCCCGCTCTTGGAGGGGCCTGATCCGAATACGCTGGCGATGTGGGGGGCGGTGTCACTAAGTGACCGCCTGGTGGGGTCTTGATGCCTGGCGTCATTGACCTCTCCGGGCCCCCGTTTTCCAGGGGATCCAGTCCCTTTGGTGGGTCTGGGTCTTCCTTCGCGCTCCGCTGCTACGGCCTTGCCACAGGGTTGGGTTTGCTCTTGACCCCGTGATTTCTGGGGGCAGTAACGAGGTTGTTCCTTCCGTTCGTTCCCGGGTGGCATGCGGGTTGTGCGTGTGTGTAGTCGTGGGGTCAGGCCACGGTCGGGTCCGTCGCCCTCCCGGGAACCTCCAATAGGGGGGGTGCCCTCCATTAGGGGGGGTCGGGGGGGCTCGGTCCTCCCCGATCTGATGGTTGTGGGGGGCCTCAGCGGGGTATATTTGTCGGCCGATGGCTCTCGCTCGGCCTCCCTTGTGCAGAGAGTGACGCCGAGCGAGAGCCATTACGAAACAGAACGATAGGTTATAACTATAACCAAGTTCTGTGAGTAATGGTGACTCTTGGCGTCCGACGCCGCTGCAGCCCTTGATCTCACCTTGTGGTGAAAGCTTGGGAAGGAGGCGAGTAGGTGGCCACACACCTGCTTATGAAGGTAAGCTGATAGGGGTGTGGTCAGACGAATATTGGGATGTAAAGGTACATTGTGGAATTTTTATTCAGTGCGCGTGCACAAGCGAGGTACAGTGCAGAGAGTGACGCCGAGCGTCACCATTACTCACAGAACTTGGTTATAGTTATAACCTATCGTTTCTCCAGGAAGGTGCTGGTTAATAAGCTTTGTTTCTCCAGGAAGGTGCTGGTTAATAAGCCTTGTTTCTCCAGGAAGGTGCTGGTTCTATGACGTTAATGGATTGCTCAGCACCTGTTCTGCACTGTACTTCACTTCGTGCACGAGCACTGAATAAAAAATTCCACCATGTACCTTTACATCCCAACATCCATCTGACCACACCCCCTTCCGCTTACCTTCATAAGCAGGTGTGTGGTCACCTACTCGCCTCCTTCTTCACTTTCACCACAAGGAAGTGCCTTCGGTAGATCCCCACTTGACGAGGTTGTTAGTAGAAGAAAGTTGGAAAACAAGAGATACGTTGACATCATATCTTTATTTTCTCTCTCACTATTTTCGAGAAAATACGGCGATATTGTCTTCGTTACTGGAGTGTCTGGAAGATGATGATCATTCTAAACCTCCACCGGTTTTTTCGTATTAGGAGCTCACGCCGCTGACATGCTTCCCAACTACAATCCTCCTTGCTGCGGCTGGATGGGGTAAAGACCCTCCAGCAACACAGCTGGACTGTAGGACGCACCGACTGTTGTGAGAAACGGTGGTTTCCAGGTTGGGTATGTACTGTTTTGCTTGCGAGCTCTGGTTGTTGTTGATGCTATGGGGGTTAGCTAACAATTTACGAAACGCCGACCCCAGGCTAGGGTCCTCTGCTCGGCTTAAAACGGCGGTCGGAGGATATTGGCCTGACGCCCATGATGGCTAATCTAGTGGCCCGCGCTAGGTTCTGGTGATCCCAGGATTCTAGAGCGGATGCTTCTCTGTCCCGTGCAGGCCCCATCTTTCATATACAAATGAAAGTTTACCCTAACGAGGAAATGTGGGCATAAGATCTTCTTTATCGGAAGTTCCATGCTCAAAGGGCCCCGTGTGTGTCTGGATCACCGTTGACAACTGTGTTCTGACATTTCTTTTTTTTTTCCTGTTAGGGAAGGGATTGGGACAGCGGCCTGTCTGAAGTGTGGCTTGTTATGTCATTGTATGTAGTTCAGGTGATGGCTGGTTAGCTTGCGTGCTAGTTATGGACTACTGCCAGTCAGCTGTTAGCTGCGCAGCTGTTAGCTGCGGCGTTAGCTCGCTGTGTTTACCAGGCTGGTATATGTTAGCTTGTTGCTATCAGCCGATCGGCTGTTAGCTTAATGCTACACTGTTGAACATTTCTGTGACTATAACATGCTTTAAACACTCTGACTACGACGTCATCTTTGACAGAGGATGTTAGTCGAACCTACCGGGAGCCCGGCCGGCGAGGACTGCGTCAACATGGAGAACCGTAGCGGCTGGGTGGCGCAGCGACGCTGCCCTTGTCGTCAACACAGGAATGCTGTGTTTACCATCGGTGCCCCGTTAGCCAGACTGCAGTTCGCTTGGCCTGCGCTCATGGTAGGAAGGTCCCGACCAGACCTTAAACACGTCTTCTTCCTTCCCTTCTAAATGTTTTGTAATAACGATGTTTTCCAAAACGGGTGTTGCTGCAATACATTGAGGATACGACGCGTGTTGTGTGTGAATTGTCTTGTCACTGGTGTAGCTTCTTCTCCATACAAATCGGGTTGTTGTTACATGTGTAAAAATGATCTGGTTAGTTGTGTTGAGAACATCATGTGTGTTCATGTACCGTGTACTCACAACTAAGGGGGTTAATTAACCTATAAAGCTATGCTTAGTGACATATGAGTGAAGAATGAATTCTTTTCTCAGCCTGTAATGACAATGAACAGTGTGTTCACATATTAAACAGGGTTACCTGTTCAACTGGGCCGTATCAAGGGTAAGGTAGGAGGGGTGATTCCCCCGGTTCCCTGGGGCTTCCCCACCCTCCTCTCAGACATGTTGTTTACAATATATTGTGTCACTGTGTTTGTGGGGATACGATGTAACCCTTAGCTTAGTTGCTGGGGTTGTGCTAACCGCTTGAGAAACTATATTTTCCTAAAGAAAAGATTGTTGGTCACTTTTCGTGTGTGCTTAGCAAGGCCTGTGGCCGATACTAATCGAGAATTATGTATTCTCTCGTTATGAAAAACGGCGTTCCTCTGTAGCAAGAGTGTACTTGCCATTTTTTGTGGTGATAAAGGGTTGTGTGTGTCTTGTGATCTACAACTGGGTTAGGTTGGCCACAGAAGCACATGTGTAAGTCTGGTACCGGGGCTCTTAAGGGGGCCCTCTCTATTCTGTGTTTTTTCCTTAGTAAAAATCAGATAGCAGGTTAGCACATGAACTGTGTGAAGCTGTTAGACACTTCATGTAGCTGACTATGACTGTGTCATGCTCTTTTTTGTCATTACATCGTATCATGGGTGTGGGGTCGTAAAGGGGTGAACTGGTAATCCTTTCCTCCCCTTTTAATGGGCAGGGGTTAAAACCTCCTGTCCTGCAAGGTTCCTGTCACGTTGCTGTTCGGCACATTACAGGGTAAGAGGGGGGGGGGGGAGAGAGTTTCCTGGTCCCACGCCCTGGAAGATTGGGCGTGTGCACCGCAGAAATTCCCCCGCCATAGAGTACGTCACTGTGCGCGTCTCTGTTGGTAAGACTTCCGTGAGTTGTTCAGGTCCATATGATGGATCTGTTTCAGGGAGTGGTCAGGGCTCCTCCTCACGAAGCTCCTACTCGGGCCTTCTGTGAGTTAGGACTCTCCTTCCCTGTGAGGGAGCCTCCTCAGAGTGTCAAGGTGAGTAGAACTTCAAAAAGGAGTCCTGCTCTATTTTGTGTGTATTCGATTCAATTCGATTATTGAGTGTGTATTGGTTCAGTGCCTCCTCCTCGGAGAGCCCTACCCCAAATTTTTACATGGCTCAATGTTGCAATATATTCTTTTCAATCTATACAGCTCGCGTGGGAAGTCTCTCTGGGGATTTCCGTCTCCTCCCTATGGGAGGGTGGTGGGATGTAAAAATGTAAACAATTTTACCCTGAGCGGCGTCACGAGGGATTCATGTCAGTCTGTGTTCTTTCTTTTTTGAATAAAAAGAGGAAGGTACATGAAGCACGACGGCTCCGTGTCGTTCTCCTAGGCAACTTGGAGGAACAATGTTTGGTGTCTTGCTAGACTATCCATTGATGTGTTTGGGTCTCGACGCATACATAGTGCTGGCTCAGGTGTGTTTCTGTGACAGAATCACACAGGGGCTAAGTGCGCCTTGGTTGCTTGTTAAAACAGCGTTTTTATAAGGCAACTGGGATGGAGTTTTATCTCTTCCGAGCGCCAGTTTACTAGGTTGTCTCGATGAATTCTCGTTCATATCTGGGGGATGTTAACGGAATACATCTGAACATAGGTAGAGGGGTCTCACGCCCTTGGGGTGGGCCACTGAGCACAGTCTAAATGGGGACTGTCTGGGTGGCGCCCTCTTTTCATGTTTTAGATCGACACGCATACCTACCCCCTCTTCTGGAGTGGGCATGTCGGCGTGGTTAGGACACGGGACTGGTCTGGTCACGCTGGTCCAGGTCAGTTAACCCGTTGTCCGCCGGGGATGCAGATCTGCTGTTCTGGTACCCTGAGGGACTTGTGCTTTTTTCGGGGGGGAAAATGCCAGGTCGGTCCGGGTGTCACAGGGTTAGGCGCTATGGAGACCCTTTGTTGGGTACATGTTGTATTCTGTTGGTAATGGCTTACGGCCATGCCAACCTGTACACGCCCGATCTCGTCTGATCTCGGACGCTACGCAGGTTCGGTCCTGGTTAGTACTTGGTTGGGAGACCGCCTGGGAATACCAAGTGCGGTGTGCTTAGGGCTGGTTCTCCATTCTTTTCGCTCCTCTCTCACGCGTGGCGAAGAGGGGGCTGTTGGGGTGGTCTTGGACCTCCTCTGGTAACCCTGTGCTTCCTGTGCCGCCGGGCCCGGTCCGAAGTAAAGTTTCGTTGATACCGTAGGCCTGGGATAACCCTTTTTTGAAAACTGAAACACTTGTACTGCGGTATAGCCAGTGTATACCCGCAGGTGGGTTTTGGAGTTTTTTCTTGAGGGGTTATAGGAACAACCACCGTCTGTACCGAGCGGGTGGTTGATTCCCTGGTGTGTTGGAGCAGAGTCAACTCCCGGGTTACCCGGTTGAGTGTGCCCCTGCATGTTCATGACGTCTGCCAATCATGTCAGTCTTCTCTGCCTCAACCCTTCTGGGTGGGTTTTTTTTAATGGAGGCTTTGTCATGGTGCTCAACAACGGCAGCATTCGCCCCTTCCGCCGGGGGGGCTGTTTTCAGCTGACTCCTTTGGCGCCTGTCTCGTCCGCAGTGCTCCAGGCTCGGGTTACAGCCTGTTGCTTGGTTTCCCCGGTGCGCTGCCTGCTTCCGTTGGTTAACCTTTTTTGTGTGCTTACGGCCATGCTGACTGCCTGTTCTGCAGGGTCAGTGTGCCAGGCGGTGTGCTATTGGGGGGAAAGGGCCCGCTCTTGGAGGGGCCTTATCCGAATACGCTGGCGATGTGGGGGGCGGTGTCACTAAGTGACCACCTGGTGGGGTCTTGATGCCTGGCGTCATTGACCTCTCTGGGCCCCCTTTTTCCAGGGGATCCAGTCCATTCAGTGGGTCTGGGTCTTCCTTCGCGCTCTGCTGCTACGGCCTTGCCACAGGGTTGGGTTTGCTCTTGACCCCGTGATTTCTGGGGGCAGTAACGAGGTTGTTCCTTCCGTTCGTTCCCGGGTGGCATGCGGGTTGTGCGTGTGTGTAGTCGTGGGGTCAAGCCACGGTCTGCTCACCCTGTGCGTTGAGTTGCTTGAGTGCCTCTTCGCACGGTCGGATCCGTCGCCCTCCCGTGAACCTCCAATAGGGGGGGTATCCTCCATTAGGGAGGGTCGGGGGGGCTCGGTCCTCCCCGGTCTGATGGTTGTGGGGGGCCTCAGCGGGGTACATTGGTCGGGCTATGGCTCCCGCTCAGCCCCTGTTTCAGAACAGGTGCTGAGCAATCCATTAACGTCATAGAACGGAAGGTTATGTATATAACCTAGTTCTATGAGTTAAATGGTGCGCTCAGCACCTGGACGCCGCTGCGGCCCTTGATCTCGCCTTGTGGTGAAAGTTTGGGAAGGAGGCGAGTAGGTGACCACACACCTGCTTATGAAGGTAAGCGGAAGGGGGTGTGGTCAGACGGATGTTGGGATGTAAAGGTACATGGTGGAATTTTTTATTCAGTGCTCGTGCACAAAGTGAAGTACAGTGCAGAACAGGTGCTGAGCGCACCATTTAACTCATAGAACTAGGTTATATACATAACTTTCCGTTAATAAGCTTTGTTTCTCCAGGAACGTGCTAGTTAATAAGCCTTGTTTCTATAGGAAGGTGCTGGTTAATAAGCCTTGTTTCTCCAGGAAGGTGCTAGTTAATAAGCCTTGTTTCTCCAGGAAGGTGCTGGTTAATAAGCTTTGTTTCTCCAGGAAGGTGCCGGTTAATAAGCTTTGTTTCTCCAGGAAGGTGCTGGTTAAAAAGCTGTGTTTCTACAGGAAGGTGCTAGTTAATAAGCTTTGTTTCTCCAGGAAGGTGCTGGTTAAAAAGCTGTGTTTCTACAGGAAGGTGCTAGTTAATAAGCCTTGTTTCTCCAGGAAGGTGCTGGTTAATAAGCGTTGTTTCTCCAGGAAGGTGCTGGTTAATAAGCTTTGTTTCTCCAGGAAGGTGCTGGTTAATAAGCTTTGTTTCTCCAGGAAGGTGCTAGTTAAAAAGCTGTGTTTCTACAGGAAGGTGCTAGTTAATAAGCTTTGTTTCTCCAGGAAGGTGCTAGTTAATAAGCTTTGTTTCTCCAGGAAGGTGCTAGTTAAAAAGCTGTGTTTCGACAGGAAGGTGCTAGTTAATAAGCTTTGTTTCTCCAGGAAGGTGCTAGTAAGCTTGCTCTCCCACTTGTGGCGGAGGTCATGATATTGCTTTCGTTCACCATGACCTGAGAACTGAGTCTTTGCTCTCTGCGTTCCAGTGGAACCAGGGACATGGAACTGTCCCTGCTGAATCAGACGTGTGGGGCCAGAAATGCGAAGGCTGTGATCCAAGTGGATTATCTGTAGCCACAGTCCGGGTGCTGCTTGGGAATACTGCCTTTTATTATGGAGTGTTTTATTGCTGTCAGGAGCGAGGCTGGCAGGGGAGAAGCAGCTATAAAATGAAGCCTCCCCAGTCTTGATTGTCTGTCACCTCCTGTGAAAGCAATGCAATTTTTATGCATGCGTGTGTTCGCATGTATGTGCATGCATGCTCATGAGATTGATTTGCCCTGTGTGTGTGTGTGTGTGTGTGCGTGTGTGTGTGTGAGTGTGAGCGTGTGCATGAGTGAGTGTGTGAGTGAGTGTGTGTGAGTGAGTGAGTGAGTGTGTGTGCGTGCGCACATTTGTGGATTCACTGAGTATGAGAAGGGACTCTGAGCCCCTGATATTAAAGTCATCAGTAATAATTCTGGGGCTGTGTAGCTGTAAGCTATGTGGCCCCGACACCTAATCTGCCCGCTCTGTTGCTCCGGCCTGCAAAGTGCACACAGTAGTTTATGTGTGTATAGGATCAGCGAAGCCTCGGGGATCATTCATTTTAATGGGCTGTCACAACTGTTTTAGAGACTGAGAGTTTTGGCTAAAATTAAGTGACCCAAATATTTCCTCCACGTCCCGCGATGCGCCAAGCGGTCCAGTCCGCGGTGTGAGAACAGAGCCATACATCAGTCCTTCTTCTCCACCCCTGTCTCTCAATTAGTCCAACATATCAAAGTAATATTAATCATGTTGTATGTCAGTAGGTGTTGATCCTCAGTAGGGGTGAGTGATGTCATGGACCTGCTGGATAAGGGAGGGGGTTGACAGACTGTTGTATACTGGTATAGAGCATCAATACAGAGAATAGCACAGTTGTGAATCAATTCACAAATACATGGAATCAGAGAGAGAGAGAGAGCGAGAGAGAACAGGAGACTGACAGCAGGTTAAAGGTGAAAGGGCCTACATTAGTCTTAATCCAGCTCTGGTTGTCAAGTCAAGTGTTCCTTTATTAACACTTTGGTTGCCTTGGGTTAAATTAATGATATACCATAGGTTGCCGGCTCTATTTGTCTATGGAGAAGTACCCCTTCTTTGCATGGCTATAACTTTTTAAATTCTATTGCTACATTGCCATTATTAGGGCCCATTCAAAGTCCTATATGTATTGTTCATTGTGTAGCAACGTTAAACTTTTTCATTCACATATTCATAGTAAAGTATGGTCTAATGTATAAGTATGTTTTCATCTCTTTCTGCAGCTTTCTCCAGAACGTGATCTATAGCCCCAAATGCATTACATTTACATTTACATTTAGTCATTTAGCTGACGCTTTTATCCAAAGCGACTTACAAGTTCTGTACGACAAGCCATCAGGAAGGGCACAACTCTATCAGCTGAGCAACAATGTTCATCAAAGTGTTGAGTGCTACAGTGTAGGTTAGTTTATTAGGACAAGTGCATGACAGTACGGTTAGTTAGGGTTAGTTTTTTTTTTTTTTTTTTTTTTTTTTTTTTAATTCAGATAATGGTTGAAGAAGTGCGTCTTTAGTCGACGGCGAAAGATTGGACGTGATTCGGCTGTCCTAACTGGGGTGGGTAGTTCATTCCACCATTGTGGGGCAAGGACTGAGAATAGGCGACTTCTCTTTGATGACCCTCCCGGAGCTTGGATAGGAGTAGGTCTGAGGCGGCCAGAAGATGCAGAGCGTAGGGGTCTTGAGGGTGTGTAGTTAGAGACCATTGACCGGAGGTAGGCGGGAGCGGTTCCCTTTGCCGCACGGTATGCTAGGTCGAGGGCCTTGAAGCGGATTCGTGCAGCAATGGGGAGCCAGTGCAGGTCCCTAAGAAGTGGGGTGACATGGGCCGACTTCGGTAGGTTTGAGATCAGGCGGGCCGCTGCGTTCTGAATGAGTTGAAGAGGCTTAGTGGCAGTGGCCGGGAGGCCAGCGAGCAGTGCATTGCAGTAGTCGAGGCGGGAGATGACTGTTGATTGGACGAGGAGTTGGGTGGCTTCTTTTGTCAGGAAGGGGCGTATCCTTCTGACGTTGCTCAGGAGGAATCGGCAGGTTCTGGTCGTCGCTGCGATGTGAGCAGAGAAGTTCAACTGGTCGTCGAGGACAACACCAAGGTTCTTGGCGGTCGGGGACGCAGTCACAGCTGCATTCTCGACTGTGATTGAAAGGTCGGTTAGGGGGGAGGATTTGGCCGGCAGGTGGAGCAATTCTGTTTTGCTTAGGTTCAGTTTGAGGTGGTTGGACGTCATCCAGGCTGAGATGTCGGACAGACAGGCCGAGATCCGCACAGAGACGTGGATATCTGAGGGAGGGAAGGAGAGGAAGAGTTGAGTATCGTCGGCATAACAATGGTAGGAGAAGCCATGAGACGTGATAATGTTACCCAGTGATTTAGTGTAGAGGGAGAAGAGAAGGGGTCCTAAAACCGAGCCCTGTGGGACACCCGTCCGCAGGGGGCGGGTGGCCGACAGGGTCCCTCTCCATGACACTTGGTAGGAGCGGTCATTGAGGTATGATGACAGCCATGTCAGCGCAGAGTCAGCCACTCCCATTCCTGCGAGGGCCGCAAGGAGGATCTGGTGGTTGACTGTGTCGAAGGCTGCAGATAGATCTAGGAGAATCAGGACAGAGGAGAGGCCTTTCGCTTTTGCTAAGTGAAGTGCCTCTGTGACCGCAATGAGGGCTGTCTCTGTGGAGTGACCAGTCCTGAAGCCTGACTGATTAGGGTCTAGGAGGTCATTCTGTAAGAGATAAGTAGTAAGTTGGTTGGATACAGCACGTTCAAGTGTTTTAGAAAGGAAGGAGAGAAGAGAGACAGGACGGTAGTTGCCTATGACGGTAGGGTTCAGGGTTGGTTTTTTTATGAGCGGCGTGACTCTGGCTTGTTTTAGGGAGGTGGGGACCACCCCCGAGTTGAGTGAGGAGTTGATGGTTGCAGTTAGGAATGGGAGGATGTCTGGTGCTATGGTCTGGAGGAGTGGGGAGGGTAGCTGGTCCAGCTGGCAAGTAGTCGGACGGTTTGACGTTACCAGTGTCAGGGTCTCTGCTTCTGTAATGGGAGAGAAAGATGACAGAGTGAAGGATGAGGTTCTCGATTCAGCATTTGGAATGGGTGGGGGTTGGGAGAAGGAGCTGCGGATGTTCTCCACTTTTTCCTCAAAGAAGATCGCAAAGTCTTCGGCAGAGAAAGATGAGGGAGGGGGGGGTGGGGGGGGAGTGAGGAGGGAGGACATGGTAGCATGCAGTATATTGATGATGCAATACAGTTTTATGGCAATCAGCGCGATATAAAAAATTCCAACTAGACGTACTTCTAGAAGTTACTACACGTCATCTGATGTTGACCGGATGGGCTAGGGGGCGTTTATAATTCCGTGGGCAGCGTTATACCAATCATCTAATGTGGGTCAAATGTTGATAATATCAGTTAGTATCGAAGACGGTAACGTTACACGCTGAAACTCACCCCAGTCTCCGCGCGCCGTTGGGCGATCATCGTCGAGTTGAAATCTTATCATTATGGGATGTAAATTTACCCGGTCCATCTCCAGCTTGTATAATGGTATATACGTCCAAATCATGTTGTTTATCGAGTTATTGGCAATCGATCACTGTGTAGTGTGACGAGCCAGAGTCGCGGGACCTATAGCGAGCGCCGGAAGTACTACGGTCGTCTAGGACAACCTCTATTCAACATCCTGTTTGGCGATTGCGCCGATCGGCCACCAGATGGCGCTCCTGAACCGCCAGAGAGCTCAGTGGGTCCTGCTGGTGGATCTCAGGCCAGCGGAGGGGGATTATGAATCCGATCGCAGATTTTTGAAATATTGATATAAGGACGCTGTACAGCGTCCCCCGGCAACTTGAGCATGGCCAGCAATGACGTGAAAAGACGTTTCATGGCAGTCAAAGTGTTAATCCAGGCATCATAGCATCATGGGGAGGGATCGAGGTACAGGCAAGAGAAAAGATCATAATATAAATGATAATAATATACATAATAATAATAATATACATAATAATATACATAATAATAATAATAATATACATAATAATATACATAATAATAATAATAATAATAATAATAATATACATAATAATAATAATAATAATAATAATAATAATAATAATAATAATAATAATAATAATAATAATAATAATAATAATAATAATAATAATAATAATAATAATAATAATAATAATAATAATAATAATAATAATAATAATAATAATAGAATAGAACATAATAAGGCGGTCAGGTGGCGTAACGGAGATTGCGTTCGTCACCAACCCCGGAGCGGCTGGATTCGCCTGTTCGAATCCAGCTCACAGCTCCGGGGTTGTCACCAGCTTGGCTGGCCGTTCACACTAATACAATTGGCAGTATTAGAGGGTGGGGCGGGGTGGGTCCGGGTCGTTGTAAACAGCGACTCCTACAGTTCGGTCGGGGCGCCTGCTAAGCGCGGATAGGATCTAAGTGGGATAGTGTGATCCTTCCACACGCTATGCCCTCTCAGTGAGAATCCGCGCTGCCAGGTGAAAAGAAGCGGTTGATTGGCTGGACGTGTGTCGGAGGAAGCACGTGGTAGCCTCCACTCTCCCAGACCGACTGTGGGGGGTAAGTGCACAGCGACCAGGAAGGGGATTGGGAATTGGCATAACGACTAACATTGGGATGGGAGAAAATCGGAGGAAAAAGGAGGGGGAAAAAGATAAAAAAAAAAGAAGAAAAAAAAATAGAACATAATAATAATAATAATAATAATAATAATAATAATAATAATAATAATAATAATAATAATAATAATAATAATAATAATAATAATAATAATAATAATAATAATAATAATAATAATAATAATAATAATAATAATAATAATAATAATAATAATAATAATAATAATAATAATAATAATAATAATAATAATAGAATGTCAGTGTATTATATTGATAGTAGTATACATGATATACAGGTCCAGAGCTATATGTGGGCGTCATGCAGCAGGGAGCAGCAGGGTGCTGACAGGGCGACCCAGACCACATCCCTCTGTCATTACTGGGATCAACCTGTCCAAGGCCACATACTCTCAGATCCTGCTGCAGAAGCTGGAGATGAGCCCTGCCCTGACGCCTCTCCCTGACACAGGTAGAGCTAGCCTGCATTTATCACTCTGTTGCTCCCGTCTCTCTGGAGAAGGATCAGCCCCATCAGATGTTCAGCACAGGTTGAACGGGAATATCTGCAGCAGCAGGGATTGAAGGAGTAGCCTACTTTGAGTGAGAGTGAGTGAGAGTGTGTGCGTGTGCGTGTGCGTGTGTGTGTTCTTGTACTTCTATCTATGCGACAACCAAATGTCCCAACAAGGATACAAGAATCCTTTAAACTGTTTGGCCAGTCCTGCTAACGTGAACATGTGAATAGGAGTGAATAGGACAGAGTTCGGGTTAGGTTAGAATCAAGGTTATTAAGGCTATGGTAAGAGTTAAAGATCCCCGGCACAAATGTGTTTTTACAATTTAAACAGTTGTATATTGAATAACAATTAGTTTGGTATGTTTCTTTCCACCAAACGTGTTCAATAAACTACTGAAAATAGCTTAGCAACATTTGCACTTGCATTGAGAATGCAAGGCTCTATGAATGCCCCGCCCCCTTCCTCCCTCACGTCCTCCCCCAAGCTGGTTAACTTTAAAGGGGTGTAACAAAGGTAGTAGACAGGGGTAGGTGGAAGGTGCGCGTGATTACCAAACCTAGCCGCATTTCTCGGAGAAGCTCTCTGATTGGCACTGACTGACGCTCTCTGATTGGCCACTGACGCGTTTGCCCAATCCGTGACGAGCTGTGTCTTTGCCCATTTACATGTCAAACAGCCTGCAAACTACCTGGCGTTCTATCACCATGCTCTAAGACAGACCTGGGCATTGTACGGCCCGCGGGCCGGATACGGTCCGCGGGATGATTCTGACCGGCCCGCAAAAGATTACATGATAATAAAAAAAATAGAGAAAAATAAAGAAAATGTCAACGTTCACACGCACAATATACGCTTACCTAGGATTTGACTTGATTCAACAACAAAGCAGTCGGGGCAAGCCGAAAACGGTCGAAAGTGTGGTTATTTGAAGTTTGTATTTTTTTTCTCACAACTGAGGTAGGTAGATTACATTTTTAGAGACTAACGTACAGAAAAAAGGTACCGTTGGGTACCGGTATCGATTCACAGGTACCGGTACCGTATCGGTTCAAATGTGAACGGTACCCATCCCTACTGAACACACAACTGCAGGGCAAGGGCATTTTTGCTCATGAAATGCATAGCCATGTGAAAGCCTTCATGACAAAGTTGCAATTAATTTCAAGGCAACTAGGCAGCAACAATCTCAAACACATGAAAACCCTGAAAGAAGTCAAACCATCAGCTGATCACCGGCACAGGTACTCATCCATGTTGGGAGCACTGCATGATGAATTTTCAAGGCGTTTTCAAGATTTCAAAAAGGTTGAGGATGAAATGCAGCTGGTTTCCTCTCCCTTTACCTGCAGTGTTGATAGTTGTTCAGCTTGAACTCATTGACCTGCAGTCTGATTCACTACTGAAAGAGCACTTTAAGTCAGCATCACTGCTAGAGTTCTACTCTGCTCTCAAGGAGGAGAACTTTCCAAACATGAGGAGACATGCTCAGAAAAGAAAATTTTGTTTATCATTTTGGAAATAAATTCTATTTGAATAAATGATATTTTTTAAAGCTAACCTCACCTTTTAATTGCCAAATAATAACATACACTCTTACCAGGGGTCAAAACAATGCCATTTACTGCTTTTTATATAGTAATAAAAATGTATATTATGCATTGAGTTTGGAATTTTGGCCCGGCCCTCCAACATATTTTCAGTTGCTCATTCGGCCCCCTGGGAAAAATAATTGCCCACCCCTGCTCTAAGACAAACTCTAACCTTAACCAACTTCGAAAGAGTGCCTAAGCTTAACCGTCGAAAGAACTTGCCGTCGCGCTCTAAGACAAACTCTAACCTTAACCAACTTCGACGAGTGCCTAAGCTTAACCAGTGTAGAAACAGGCGTCGGCCAATCATAGAGCGTCTCCGAGAAATGCGGCTAGGTTTGGTAATTACGCGGAAGGTGCAATGTGGTTGTACAATTAATCAAACACAGTAAAATAGCTTTAGCTCCCCGCTGGACAATGACCAGGGGCATTTATTTAAGCAAAACAGAAAATTAAGAAAACCAACTAAATCATACTGGCTCCCATTGGAGCACCTAACTGTTTTTACTGTAGTCGTCTCTAACTAGGCCGGGCCGCTGTCAACGGTTGTCAACTCACGGTTGTAGATGTCTCCCAACAGCTCTCTCACTCTCCATTCCAACACACCCTCTGATGTTCTTGGTCTGTCCTCTTTGAGAGGCATGCTGATTGCTAATTGAGAGACAGCTGTGTGTGTGGGTCTGCATGTGTGCAGCTGTCAGTCCTCTTCTCTCCATTGGGGGGAGCCAACAGGCAGGAACATAGAATCCATTCATCACCATTCCCCTCAGCACCTTACACACCAAGCCGATTATCGGCCATCTGGAACATCGGTTAGGGTCAGTGGATTTGTCTGGCATTTTGTGTCAGTGATCCAAGTTGGTGTGGTGTGTCCCGAACGTCAGCTATGTCAGAGGATTTGTCGGGGTGAGTCGGGACATTTTGGCGTTGAATCGGCGTGGAGTGATCAGGCAACGTCGGGAAAAGAGAGATCACTCTGATTGGCTGAAAACACAACACAAATAGCCAGGGCGCTTTAGTCAATGGGAGGTTGGGGATATTTGCGAACGCTTAAACTATATCTTAAATTATGGCTATGGGTCTAAAACACCCCTCGCTTATCAATGACTTGCTTGCAGTCAACATGTACGAAAAGGATTGTTTTTTCATTCATACATTTCCGTTTTATACCGTTTTAAATACGAGTATAGTTTTCGGTAATTTCAGAGAAATTCCGCGATAATAGCCCTTTAGTGGAATACACAAAACACGTTGTCATTTTTCGGCTGATTTATGAATCGTTTTCAAATAAACGCTAGATTATCGATAGTATATGTGTACTTATGCACACTAGAGAAGCGGGCTGAAAAATCAATTATCTATGCCGTGCTTAGCATTAACGTTACGCACACACACACACACGCACACACATACACACACACGTTGTGATCGCTGTGAAAAAAACATCTAATTAACCCAAAACTGGTAACATAGAGTCCTTACCTCACATCAGATGTTCTGCAAAAAGATTAATCCAATTCCTGATCGCCATTCCAAATATCGATCGCGTTTATTGACCCAACGTTCAAGTCAAGTCAAGAGTTTTATTTGTCACGGCATACAAGTATACAATGAAATGCGGGTGGTCTTGCCCGCAACGATGTGCACATAACATATAATAGAATCAACATTGTGCAATAAACAAGTAACATTGTGCAATAAGCAAGTAACATGTTAGGGCATATTGGTATATGTACATAAGTTATTTACAGAGCATGGAGGACATGCTAGGTCCTTTGGTAGTGTCTTTCTGTACATGCTAATTTATACAATCTCCGGTTATACTATACTATTTTTAAAGTGACCTTTCCTTAGTGGCCATAAGTGTGGGCGTGTGCAGCATGAGTGTGTGCTTGCTCATGTTAAAGTGGCTGCTAGTGTGTGAGCGTGTACAGTGTGTGTGTTGTGTGTGTGCTCATGTGTGCTTGTGTGTGGAGAGTTCAGTGTTCAGGGCTCTGATGGCCTGGGGGAAGAAGCTGAGCCGAAGTCTCTCTGTCCTAGTAGCTGGTGTTCGCAGGCGTCTGCCTGACTTCAGCAGCATGAACAGGCTGTTGTTGGGGTGGTGTGGGTCTTTCATTATTCTGCAGGCTCTGGATTTGCACCACTTGTTGTATAGAACCTGCAGGGGTGGTAGTGCAATACCCGTGGTATGCTCGGCTGAGCGCACCACTCTCTGTAGGGCCTTCTTGTCCGGTGCCGTGCTGTTTCCAGTCAAGATGCTCTCTACAGCTCCGGAGTAGAAGGACTGGAGTATCTTCCCAGATACTCTGAACTTCCTTAACTGTCTCAGGTGGTAGAGGCGTTGCTTCGCCTTTTTTATGACTGAGTCTATGTGTGTTGTCCATGTCAGATCCTCTGCGATGTGGACCCCCAGGTACTTAAAGCTGCTCACCCTGTCCACGGTAGCCCCGTTTCTCCTCAGTGGTGTGTGTGTCTCCTGCTGTCCTCTCCTATAATCCACAATCAGCTCAAGTTCAAGTTCAAGTTTCAAGTTTCTTTAATAGTTGTCATACAGAAGTACAGAATACTTTCATACAAAATGCTTCTTACTGTTAAGCTCCAGAGACTGTGCTAGACAAGATCGTATCAAATAACATAGTATAGCATGTAAATTAGAAGTAGAAAATGAGGTCACAGTGTTCAGTATAGACATATGTACAATGTTCGATGCAGAATAGACGTAACTGAGTTACCATATAATATACAATACTATGCAGTGTACTAATGTACAATATTATATAGTGCAAAGCAGAAATGCAGAAATGGGATGAGGTACAATTTAGGTACAATTTACAGTAAGGTGTACGAGTTGTAGTGCAATCCTTCATCAATAAATATAAAGTGTGGGGAGTGGGTGCTACAGTGTGTTTGTTTAAAGTGAGTGTGTGCTATAAAGTGTGGGGAGTGGGTGCTACAGTGTGTTTGTTTAAAGTGAGTGTGTGCGTGTGGATGTGTGTGCTATGTGCGTTTGATGGTTGTTGTTGTGTAGTGTTCATTGTTCGTTAAGCAGCCTGATGGCCTGGGGATAGAAGCTTCTTCTGAGTCTTTCTGTGCTCGCCTTGAGACTCCAGTATCGCTTGCCTGACCGCAGCAGTTCAAAGAGGCAGTTGTTCGGGTGGCTCGAGTCCTTAATAATTCTCTTAGCCTTCCCCCTGCACCGCTTGTTGTAAATGTTCTGGAGGGTGGGGAGCCCCCCTCCGATTGTGCGTTCGGCTGATGGTTTTACCAATGTTCAGGAGCAGGCTGTTGTCCTGGCACCAGCGTTCCAGTACCTCAACCTCCTCCCGGTAGGCCTTCTCGTCATTGTCCGAGATCAGCCCCACCACCACTGTATCGTCTGCAAACTTCACTATGGAGTTGGAGCTGAACTTGGCCACACAGTCATATGTGTATAGTGAGTACAGCAGGGGGCTCAGAACACAGCCCTGGGGGGACCCGATGCTCAGGGTGATGGTGTTGGAGGTCTGACCCCCCACCCTGACCGCCTGGGGCCTTTCACTCAGAAAGTCCAGTATCCAGGCGCTCAGAGCGGAGCTCAGACCTAGCTCGATCAGCTTATCCACCAGTCTGGTGGGGACTATGGTGTTGAACGCTGAGCTGTAGTTAATGAACAACAGTCTCACATAGCCCCCCTTCTGACGGTCCAGGTGAGAGAGGGTGCTGTGCAGTACTTGGAAGACCGCATCGTCAGTGGACCTGTTTGGCCTGTATGCAAATTGCATAGGGTCCATATCACTGGGGAGGGAGGCACAAATGTGATCCTTGACCAGCCTCTCGAAACATTTCATGGCCACAGAGGTGAGTGCCACCGGTCTGTAGTCATTGAGACCTGCTGGGGAGGGTTTCTTTGTTACCGGGATAATGGTGGACATCTTGAAGCAGGCAGGGACCACTGACTCCTTCAGGGATCGATTAAATATGGTGGTGAACACAGGGGCTAGCTGGTTAGCACAGGACTTAAGTATGCGTCCTGTTATTCCATCTGGGCCAGCAGCCTTTCTGGTGTTCACCTGCATAAATGATCTTCTCACACTGTGTACCGTCAATGAGAGAGCGTCCCCGCCCCCCCCGCGGATGCCCCCCCCCCTCCACAACAGCCGGCGCGCCAGTGACATCACTAGCCGTTGGGCTAGCAGCGCCGCTGTTTGCACCAAACCGCGAGTAGAAGGTGTTGAGCTGGTCCGCGAGGGAGGCGTCGTCACTCCCCATTGAGGGGGCGCTGACTTTGTAGTCAGTTATCGTCCTCAGTCCCTGCCATAAGCCTCTTGTGTCATTCTGTGCCATTCTGTTATACTCCAAAACAGATAATCGACGCTTCTTCCAGTCCCCTCAGTCAAGGCAATAGTATCCAGATGCATATTGCTAATAAAAGAAATAACGAGAAAAAAACTAGAAAACTTGTCATGGCGAGTTAAGACGACTAATCTCGTCGTTGGCACTCAATGTGTTAATGCTGGCCACACCTCAGGCTCTACCAACAGAGAGGTCTGGAAAAATTCACAAGTTACTAAACTCCAAACCCACACGTCAGACCAAAAACAAACACACTGCAATACAGAGCGAGGCTCTTTTGCCTAGAGGGCGCTGTTTGACGGCATTACAGACGATACCGAAGGCTAGGCATGTAGAGGAACTATTGGGAATGAATATAGTAGTCAATTGTATAGTAATATAATATACAATTTATATTTTGTGTGTGTGTATGTGTTCTAGGGTGGGGGGGTCTGTGGCGAGAAAGCATGTCGTCGTCGTCATCCCCCCCCCCCCCCCTGATTACTGCTGTTTTGGCAGCTGACTCCCAGTAATGGAGCCCTGGCTGTCTGTCAGGGAAATGTGTAGCTGTCTGCTCTGGAGCAGCTCTTCATTCCAATCAGCAGCTGTCAGCCCAGCCTGGGCGGTTATTAATGACGGCCACTAACTGCCTCGCAAATTCTCTGCACTATTTGAGAGCCAGGCATGAAATAAGGTGAGGCTCTCCCAGTGTGCTGCTGCTGCTGGTTAATGGAGAGCTCTCAAATATCAAACCTGCCTCTGCCTTTAACACATTGACTGCCACGCTTCTATCCATCAATGTATGATCACTGCCACCAGTCTAAGCCTATGGAGATGTTCACCTTCTTTGCAGGGCTATAACTTTTTAAATTGTATTGCTAAATTGACATTACTATGGGCCATTCAACATCGATTATCTATCGTTCAGGATGTAGGAACGTTATACTTTTTCATTCATAGATTCATACGAAAATACCGTCTAGAATACAAGTATGTTTTTATCGTTTTCTGCAGTAATTCCTAGAACACTAGTTATAGGCCTAAACGCATAATATAGATTATCGATTGCAGTTTATTCGCGATACACGCTATATTAAAAAATCCAACTGAATACGATCCTAAACGTTATGACTCATCATGCGCGGATGAAAGGGGGGGGGGGGTCGTTTATAATTCTGTGATCGTCAGTAAATGCTTTATGTAGTATGGGTGATATATTGATCAGAGCGGTTTGCATTGAAAAGAATAAACAATCAAGCTGAAAGTAACGTTACTGTCCTCTTACCGTTCGCCGATGAGACTGGAGAAAAAAGATCCCACTTATTTGACGTCGATCGACTAGATCCATTTCCGGTTTGTATGGCGCAATAAACGCCCAAATCATATCGATTATTGAGTTATGGCAGCGATCCATATACACGGATGTGTGTCTAGAGTCCCACAACAATATGTGACTGCCGGACGGATTTCCCAGATGCACCGAAATCACCAGATCCATTTCAGGTTGTAACTCGCCCGATCATCCACCAGGCGGCGGTATTGAAGCGTTGCACGGTTGTGCAGAGTCCCACTGTCTCAGCAGAGGCTGGGTGGCGGAATTATGAAATATGATCTCAATAACGTCGTACGTGTGGCTTGGCAGAATTCGCATGACCAGCAAACCCGTCGTACAACGTTGTTGGCGGTCAATGTGTTAAGAGCTCTCACAGATCTCGACGTGACAAAAACCTGATACGATTGTTTTAACAGTGACAATGCCATCACAGCCAGGTAAAGTCTGGATCCTCGTTGATAGAGCTAATGTTTGCTTTTTAATTAGTTGTTATTGTGCACCTGTTTGTGTCATTGTTTTTAAGATAAGATAAGATATTCCTTATTCGGGCGTCATAGCAGCATGGGGGAGGGGGGAGGGCAGGTACAGGTATGGGCAGGGTGAGAGAAGAAAGACAGAAAGAAAGATTTGTTGCGAAGGTAGTGGTTCTATTTGAGTAGGCGCACTGATTGATATGCTTACTGACAACCATGTGGACGATTGAAGATAGCTGCATCATAAGAAAGTTCTTCTGTAACCTTGTAAGGTACAGGTTTCACTAATAGAATTGTAGTGCAAGGCCATAAACGCGCCTGTGACAGAGAAAGCATGTGTTTGTCAGCTGTTAGACGTGGGGCATGGGGCATTCTGTACAGCACACTGGGGAACAGCTGCCTTATAAATCACTCACCTCTTAAGTGTTGGGATGAGCTGGTCACTCTGTGGGAGGACAGGGCATGAGACGTGAGGGTGGGGGTGGGATAACAACAGGCACTCAGCAGGGAGGCAGGACGACAGGGAATACCACTGGACACCTCGTCTGGTTCCATGCCGGCGACCGCCTCCTGCCTAGCAGAGCCCACCGTGTCGCACCTCTGCTTCCCGCTGCCCTCTAGCTAGGCTAATCCCCTCCGCACGGCACCGCCACCAGAAACTACCTTGGACGGACTGCTTGATATGTGGTTCCAGTGATTAACACATATCATATTCTGTCTTAGATTTCCTCCCTTGTATCAGTCATCAACCACTTAAGGTTGGGGTTGAGTCACAACACTGTGGAATGATGCCCCTGGCTGCGACAGGCCTTGTAAACCAGGGCACATTCCCGACCTGTGACAGGTAGTGATTAAGTCAGAGAGACGTTACAAAGTGTGGAGTTATTGTCTGAGGTCATCAGAACCAACCACACTGCAATGGGGGATTGTATTAACTATGGCTGCCCACATATCATGATGTCACTCAGTCCTCCAAATCCACCCCACAATGCAAAGCATTTAACGTATACTCTATTGCTGTTAGCTAGCATTAACGCGCACATTAGCTAACAAAAATGTGAGCTAGCCTCAGCTCAATGTTGCAGCAGTAACTAGTGTTAGCTGTGACATTTGGTAGCTGACGTAGCTCTAACGTTAGGTAGCAAGTGTCTGCACTAATGCTAGCTAACAGCCAAAGAGGACGCTAGCCCTAACGTTAGGTAGCAAGTGTCTACACCAGGGCTATTCAACTGGCGGCCCGCGGGCCAGATCCGGCCCGCGGGATGATTCTGACCGGCCCGCCAAAGATTACACGATAATAAAAAAAAAACAAAAAAAATAAAAAATAAATATATTTTTTTTTAATATTTTTACTTTTTTTTTTACTTTTTTTTTTTTTTAATTTTTTGTCAACGTTAACACGCACAATTGAGCCAAAAGTCACTCAATTAATGACAGATTTCATTGATAAATTGAGGGAAAACTTTGCAAGTCGATTTGATGAATTTGACATGTCCAGAGAATTGATGCATTTTGTGAGCAACCCATTTGCCAATGTAGCTGCTATTTCCACAAAAGGACAAGAGTTCCTTGCATCACTTCACATTGATGAAGGTCTCCTGCAACTTGAAATAATTGACATGCAAGCATCATCTGCTCTGAAGCAGGCACTTGAGAATGAATCCACCACAACATTTTGGATAAAGTGTATTCATGTCAAGACATTCCCCAAAATAAAAACGCTGGCAATATCTGTGCTAACAATGTTTGGCTCAACATACACCTGTGAATCCAGTTTCTCTCACATGAATGCCATTAAAACAAGCAACGTGCCTCCTTGACAAATTAGCATTTGCATCACTGTTTGCGGGTAGCCCTCACTTCCTATGAACCTTCTTTCTCTGCCATTGCCCAGTCAAATAAGTGCAATCGCTCTCATTAGATGTGTGTATGTAGGCTAGGCCTGTCTGCCCCCCACCCCCCTGATGTTTGAGAGTTAAGAGTGGACAATAAGTGCTAATAAGATGCTGTGATTTTCTGTTGTTGCACAGACATGAAGCACTTTTTCATAAGCTCAGCTGCACTATAAATGTGTTTTTTTGTTCAAGTGTTGATGTTAGAATGTTCAGATGCACATCATGCACTTGTTTGTTTTTTATTTTATTTTCTGCAGGAGATGTTGCAGATGTGGCACATAAATGAAGCACTTTTTTTGAAAAGTATACTACTTTTGCAATGTAGTTAAATAAAAGTTGTGAAAATGTGGTTGCGTGTTGTGTCAAGTGTACATATATTCATAGCACGGGGAGGCGCCGTGGCAGTCCGGCCCCTGGCCCCTTGGGTTTCTGACAATGTGGCCCCCTGAACAATTTAGTTGAATAGCCCTGGTCTACACTAATGCTTGCTAACAGCCAAAGAGGATGCTAGCCCTAACGTTAGGTAGCAAGTGTCTGCACTAATGCTAGCTAACAGCCAAAAAGGACGCTAGCCCTAACGTTAGGCAGCAAGTGTCTGCACTAATGCTAGCTAACAGCCAAAGAGGACGCTAGCCGCTTTGCACTGTGGGATATGTGGGTGAATTCTGATGGCTTCAAATGCAGCCATACTTCGTACAGTCCCCCATATGTGGGCTGTGTGTTTAAATGTAGAAAAACAAAGTAAGTGATTTGTTGTCTGAGGTTTTCCTCACCTGTGGCTCATACCCCATCATTAGCCTACCTCTGGAATCTGGATCCTGACAGCTGAGGTTGACTGATAGTGACTCAGACGTGCGGCTGCCTTTCTCCCACATTATTTTTACAAAGGATTAACGTTAGGTTATGACTATAACCAAGTTCTGTTAGTTAGGGGCGATGCTTGGCTTCGCCTTCTGCACTATCTCGCGTACGTGCACGCGTACTGAATAAACCACAAATGTACCTCTAATACCAGTATTAGTCTGACCACACCCCTCATCAGCTTACCTTCATAAGCAGGTGTGTGGTCACCTGCTCTCCTCCTTCCCAAGCTTTCACCACAAGGTGAGGTCAAGGGCTGCAGCGGCCGTCCGAAGCCAAGCATCGCCCCTAACTAACAGAACTTGGTTATAGTCATAACCTAACGTTCTGTATCGTTAGGGGCTCAGCTTGGCTTCGCCTTCTGCACAAGGGAGGCCAAGCGGAGCCACTTGGCTGACAAATACACCCCGCTGACAGCCCCCCAAAACCATCAGAACAGGGAGGGCCGAGCCCCCCCGACCCCCCCTAATGGAGGGCATCCCCCCTATTAGAGGCTTCACGGGAAGGCGACGGACCCGACCGTGCGAAGAGCTCTCAAGCAACTTAACGCACAGGGTGAGCAGACCGTGGCTTGACCCCACGACTACACACACGCACAACCCGCATGCCACCCGGGAACGAACGGAGGAACAACCTCGTTACTGCCCCCAGAATCACGGGGTCAAGGGCAAACCCAACCCCGTGGCAAGGCCGTAGCAGCGGAGCGCGAAGGAAGACCCAGACCCACCAAAGGGACTGGACCCCCGGAATGGGGGCCCGGAGAAGTCCATGATGCCAGCATCAAGACCCCACCAGGGGGGCACCTAGTGACCCCGCCCCTCACATCGCCAGCGTATTCGGACAAAGGCCCCTCAGCCGAGCGGGCCCTGTCCCCCTCAACAGCACACCGCCTGGAACACAAGCCCTGCAACAGGCAGACAGCATGGTCATAACACACAAGAGTTAACCAACGGAACAGGCAGTGCACCGGGGAAGACCAGGCAACAGGCTGTCAACCCAAGCCTGGAACAACTGCGGACGAGGCAGGCGCCAGAAAGGACAGCCGAAACAGCCGCCCCGGCGGAAGGGGCGTATGCTGGCGTTGTCGCATAACCAAGCTTTCAACAGCACGTCAGGAGCGGGATCCGTAGACCACACGGCCCCTGACAGCTGCCCACAGAAAAGCCCATACGATCGGCAGACGTCATGAACGTGCAGGGGCACCCTCAACCGGAGAACCGGGAGTTGACACTGCAGCAACACACCAGAGAACCAACCACCCAGGCATCACCCCATGCAACGGTTGGTCCCATAACCCCTCAGGAAAACCCCGAAACGCACCGGCGGTACCACCGCAGCCCGCGTTCCGGTTCCCAACAGGGCCATCCCGGGCCTACAGGTCAACGGGCATCACCCCGGACCGGGCCCGGCGATACGGGGAGCACAGGATCCCAAAGGAGGTTAACCCCACCCAACAGGCTCCTCAGCGCCAAAACGCAAGAGAAGAGCGTAATATGGAAGACCAGCCCCCAGCACCCCGCACTCGGTACCAACAAGGGGTCCCATAACGCACAACCCTGTGACACCCGGATCGACCTAGCATTTTTCCCCCCGAAAAAACCCTAAGTCCCTCAGGGTACCAGAACAGCAGATCTGCATCCCCAGCGGACAACGGGTGCACTGATCTGGACCAGCGCGACCAGAACCAGTCCCGTGCCCTAACCACGCCGACCTGCCAACCCCAGGAGAAGGGGCAGATATGCGCGTCTGATCCCAACATAAAAAGAAGGCGCCACCCAGACGTGTCGGTATGAACCGCGTCCGGCGGCCCACCCCTAGGGCGTGAGACCCTTCCCATATGCCCAGACCCATTCCGTCATCATCCCCTGACATGAACGGGAACCCATCGACAACACACAGGATGTCGGAAGAGGAAAAACCCCCATCCCAATTGCTCCATAAAAACGCTGTTTCACCAAAGCAAACGAGGCGCGCCAGTCAGCAACGGCCAAAGCACATCCTGAGCCAGCACTATGTGTGCGTTTGGACATACCCACATCAACAATAGGCCGGCTAGACCACCATATTGAATCCCCAAGACGCCCAGGGAAACGACAAGAGGGGCGAGATGCAATCAACTCCATGAATGAACATTCAACTCTTTATAAAATAAAGAAAAGGCATCACATGTATGACCTAACTGCACAGCTGGGAGTAAAAAACCCTGTGTTTTCACATGATTTTAATCCAGTCACTCCTCTTAATCAGAGTGTAAGACCAGATTCCCCCAGAAACACCTTCCCACATGAGACCACGGTCAAGAAAAAGATATGTAAACTGTGAGACACGTGACCAACAGACTCAAGTTTGACACAAAAACGAGCGCAGCAGGTTAAGTCCTGCGCTCTACCCTCGACATCTTTACGACACCAGCTCATGGAAGGCGTCGCCATAGCAACAACGCTATAACGGGCGGGGAAAACCCACCGGATCCTGTCATAACAGGAGTCGGTAGAATACCCCTCCCCCCCCCCCCCCTCCCCCGCCAAGCACTGGCTTGGCCCTGACTGGCTTAGCAGGAGGGTCAACAACCTCTAAACCAATCAAGTGGGTAAAGGAGGGGTTTATCCGACACCCCCTCCCGAAAAACACACCTTCTATCCCTACACACAGAAAACAACCGTAGCCATTTTGAAAACCTCTGGTAGAACAAAACACATATAGCATAAGCTAATACAATGTTAGCTACCCACAAAGTGTAAAAGGGATTACAACAAAAAACACAAGTCGCCTGTGCGTGAATCCCATACCCGCAGCCTAAGCTATAGGAAGACGTTGAACGAGAGTAATGGCTAGGCCATGAAAAGTGTGTACGAGCATTACTGCAACTAACAACACAGCGTTGTGAACACATACTTAGTTAAAGCAATGGAATATCACCAGTTCTAATTGCATGTGGAGCATCAAGCTAATAGAACCTATTACCGAGTGTAAGTTGCAGACCTTGCTTAAAAACTCGTAACACAACACAACTCATTCCCCCAACGTAACAGGGTAGATTCATAAAACACAACCCCACCACATGATTTGTATTGAAGAAACACACAGTTTGTTCGGCCAACCACAGTCCCCCTTATATCAGGGAACTTTTTTATTAAATAAATAATATGTGATCAAGGCACAAAATCATAGGGGGGCCGGGGAGGGTGTAGAGGAGGGGACACAGAGGGGGAAAAGTCACTCAGCGGCGCCTGCCACCTCGCGCCGCTCGAGTCTGGCCACCCCGGGGAGCCCCGGAGGGACGGTAGTTTACAGTCTGCTGGACACGACGTTCCCTACCGTCTCCTCCGGTCTGGGATGGGCCGGCGGTGGCTGAAGCGTCGCCTCGTCTCCTAGCCCTCTTGGCAGGGCCAGCAGCGGCGGCGGGAGCAGTGGTAGCGGCGACGGAGACAGCTCGACGTCGCGGAAGCCTTCTGCCCCCACCGGCAAGGACGGGAGGCGGAAAATGGGGTTGGAGGATGGATCTCTCCTCTGCCATCTCTCTGCATGTTGAGGTCATCAATAGCAGGGCCTTCCCGAACAGGCCAGCGTCGGAGAGGTCGGCCGTCAGAAGAGGGGCTCTCTTCTTCTCAGGTACACGAGCCTGCTCCAGCCAAAGGTGACGCTGGCCCAGGGTGGCCAGGGCGCGCACTTTACCCATGGCTATGGCTAGCACCTGGGAGAGGTGCAGCACAGCTCCCGCAGCCTGGGTGATCTGATCGCACCTCACCTCGTTCAGATCCGCGCCGCCCGTCATTATCCCCGATACAAATCTAGCCAGGTGGGCGATGTTAGAAGCCGCAGCCAGCGACTGTGTACCGGCGATAAATGACTGGTCACCCCAATAAGCCAATCGCCTAGCCGACCTCCCCTGGAGGACCGGCTTGCATAGGGGCTCCCACACCATATCCGGACAGAGGAGCGCGGCCATCGGATTGTCAAGCCGAGGTACGCCCTCCCCCATACCTTTGACCAACCCCGACACCCGCGTAACTGGTACGTAGGCGGGAGTCAGTCCCATGATGTTGGAGACCGCCTGGCCCCGACGAACATAGGCCCCCATCGATGGGAAAAATGGGTAGACAACGTCCACCCCTCTCACCGGGGGACGCTGCCAGGGATGGCCTATGAGGTCATCAGGGACAGGAGCAGGCAATGGCTGCGGCAGCGGCACACCGTTTGCAGCGGCGGCTACCGCCATGAGCTCGGGAAACAAGGCCCGCAGTTCCCCCTGCGGACCCTCCTCCACCGACCCCGCATCCCTCGCATACAGCAGGCTGCGACTGGTCAAGGAGCCACAATCCGATGCGGCCGACAGTAGGGCATCCTGTTGATGAGGCCAAGGTGGTTCCCCGACATCCTCGAACAAGGCGCCCCGTGGAGCCATTTCCCCCCACCCCGGGGTCTCCGGAGGAGGGATACTCTCCTCCACGGGACCATCATACAAGAACCCGTCCGCCTCCTCCATGAAGTCTTCAGTTTCCATCAGAAATCCAGAGTCGGACGCGGCCTCGCTGGTCTCCAGCAATTCCCCAAACCCAGGCCGTTCGCGTCTGCACGCCACCATGTGACGACGTGAGCGAGCAGACGCAAAAAGTTTTCGTCGCAAATCCCCTGGCTCTAAGACAATCCCCCGTTCATCAACGGGCGATTCCCCAGAAACAGAGGAACCAGAGTCGAGATCAGGCCATCGCCGGAGCGACGGCTCCGAACCCTCGGCTCGTCGGTGAGGAAAACTATCCACCGGCAGTCTCCCGGGCTGGGTCGGCAACCACGAGAGTGGCAACAGCCCAGCACCGGAACGCACGACGGAGGCGGGAATGGAGAATCGGTGGTGAAGAGTAGGTCTAGCGGGTCTACTCTCCGCGGAATACATTATGACCCAAACCTTTTTCTTATATAAACAAGTGAGAGAAGAAAAAGGTTAGGCACAATGTAAACCTAGTCACAACTCTTTTCAACTTATCAACGACACGTCAAGTGGGGTACTACCGAGGCACTTCCTTGTGGTGAAAGCGAGAAGGAGGAGAGCAGGTGACCACACACCTGCTTATGAAGGTAAGCTGATGAGGGGTGTGGTCAGACTAATACTGGTATTAGAGGTACATTTGTGGTTTATTCAGTACGCGTGCACGTACGCGAGATAGTGCAGAAGGCGAAGCCAAGCTGAGCCCCTAACGATACAGAACTAGACCTGGGGAGTCACATGATCATTTTAAGACCCGCCTGGTTCCAGACCAATCTTTGCCTCTGGTCTTTTACCATAGGAGTTTCTCAAGGTAGTTGGGTTTATGGTTCCACTTATTCAATTGGTCTGACATTTGACGGGAGCAGAGTTAAGAATAATTAAATGAGATCTGCGTTTTGTTTTACATTTGAGAAAAACGAGGGGGAAAATTCATGGGTACTAGACTCTGTGTACCTGGAATGCAATTCCATTTCCATGGTAACTACTACAGTACCCATAAGCCTCGCTGTTTAAAGACCGGTCATGAGCCAACGCTGCGGAGCTGAGAGGACGGTGTTATGAAACCAAAATTGTGAAAACAGACAGAATACACTATCATGTACTCATGATTACCTGACATGTTTGTTTTTAAAAGCCATAGTTTCCATGTTTTGTGCATTTCATTCAATGAAAACAAAGGGATACAAGGGATACAAACGTGTGCTCTTGTTGTGTGGTTGTGCTCTTGTTGTGATTGGTCCATAGACTGTACAGATGGGCGAGGCTTATGGTTATTGTAGCATTTACCATGGAAACAAGTAAAGATTACGATATAAAACACATTTTCTCAAATATTAAAGTTAAAACGGCATTTCCCTTTATTGGTTGTAACAGTATTAGTATAATAATGAAATAATATATACCTTTGTCAAAGATTATGAACCTACACAATACGGTTTGGCTGTAATACTTGTTTATGTACGTAGGACTGAGGAAACCTTCGTACATATACACAAATACTCTTTATGAATCCTACATATACACAAATACTCTTTATAAATCCTACATATACACAAATACTCTTTATGAATCCTACATATACACAAATACTCTTTATGAATCCTACATATACACAAATACTCTTTATTAATCCTACATATACACAAATACTCTTTATAAATCCTACATATACACAAATACTCTTTATAAATCCTACATATACACAAATACTCTTTATAAATCCATTCTAATTGAAATTGTGTGGCATATGAATGAGCCTCGTGTCCCACCCTATTAACTCAACAATTAACGTAAGGTTATGTATATAACCAAGTTCTGTGAATGCTAGTGACGCTCGGCGTCATATTGCATATATCTCGCTTCAGCGTATATACACTGAATAATTTCAAAATGTACCTTTACATACCAACATCCGTCTGACCACACCCCCATCTGCTGCCTATATAAGCAGGGGTGGGGCCACACACTCATCTCCTCCTTACGGTCTGTTTCATGCTAGCTTCCGCTCAGCGTCATATTGCATAACAGGAGCTGAGCGGGAGCTAGAAGCTCGACAAATGTACCCCACTGAGGCCCCCCACAACCATCAGAACCGGGGAGGACCGAGCCCCCCGACCCTCCCTAATGGAGGGATACCCCCCTATTGGAGGACGGGAGGGAGACGGATCCAACCGTGCGAAGAGGAACTCGAGCAACTCAACGCACAGGGTGAGCAGACCGTGGCTTGACCCCACGACTACGCACACGCACAACCCGCATGCCACCAGGGAACGAACGGAAGGAACAAACCTCGTTACTGCCCCCAAAACCACGGGGTCAAGAGCAAACTCAACCCCGTGGCAAGGCCGTAGCAGCGGAGCGCGAAGGAAGACCCAGACCCACTGAAGGGACTGGATCCCCCGGAAAAAGGGGCCCGGAGAGGTCAATGACGCCAGGCATCAAGACCTCACCAGGCGGTCACTTAGTGACACCGCCCCCCACATCGCCAGCGTATTCGGACAGGGCCCCTCCAAGAGCGGGCCCTCCCCCCACTAGTACGCCGCCTAGCACACTGACCCTGCAACACAGGCAGTCAGCATGGCCGTAACTTGAAGCACTCAAAAGGCTAACCATAACGGAAGCAGGCAGCGCACCGGGGAAACCAGGCAACAGGCTGTAGACCCGAGCCTGGAGCACTGCGGACGAGACAGGCGCCAAAGGGGTCAACTGAAAACAGCACCCCAGCGGAAGGGGCGTATGCTGGCATTGTTGCGCACCATGACAAAGCCTCCATAAAAAAAAAAACACCCAGAGGGGTCGAGGCAGAGAAGGCTGACACGATTGGCAGACGTCATGAACGTGCAGGGGCACACTCAACCGGGTAACCCGGGAGTTGACTCTGTTCCAACACACCAGGGAATCAACCACCCTCTTGGTACCACATACGGTGGTTGTTCCTATAACCCCCAAGAAAAAACTCCAAAACCCACCTGCGGGTATACACCAGCTATACTGCAGTACAAGTGTTTCAGTTTCCAAAAAGGGTTATCCCAGGCCTACGGTTTCAACGAAACATTACTTCGGACCGGGCCCGGCGGCTCGGGAAGCACACAGGGTCACCAGAGGAGGTCCAGAAGACCACCCCAACAGCCCCCTCTTCGCCATGCGTGAGAGAGGAGCGAAAGAAGGAGAACCAGCCCCTTTATGATAGTGCCAGGTACAACGTGTACCCAACAAAGGGTCTCCATAACGCCTAACCCTGTGACACCCGGGCCGACCCGGCATTTTTCCCCCCGAAAAAAGCACAAGTCCCTCAGGGTACCAGAACAGCAGATCTGCGTCCCCGGCGGACAACGGGTTAACTGACCTGGACCAGCGCGACCAAAACCAGTCCCGTGCCCTAACCACGCCGACATGCCCACTCCAAAACATGAAAAGAGGGCGCCACCCAGACGGTCCCATTTGTACCGCGCTCAGTGGCCCACCCCAAGGGCGTGAGACCCCTCTACCTATGTTCTGATCTATTCCGTTAACATCCCCCAGATTTGAACGAGAATTCATCGAGACAACCTAGTAAACTGGCGCTCGGAAGAGACAAACTCCATCCCAGTTGCTCTATAAAAACGCTGTTTTAATAACGAGCAACCAAGGCGTACTAGCCCCCTGCGTGATTCTTATCAGAAACACCCCAAGCCAGCACTATGTAGGCGTCGAGACCAGTGATGGGCAAGCTACTTGGAAAATGTAGCAAGTTGTACACAAGTTACTCTCGATTAAATATAGCTCAACTACAATGGAAGCTATCCCCAGAGAAATGTAGCAAGCTACACTACAAGAACATGGCAAAAATAGCTAGCTACATCGGCACTACTTTTTTTTTTTTTTTTTACTTCGTGATCAATTCTCAGTTTGATTGTTTATTATAAAACTGAAACAAGCCCTCGGTCTGGCTTTTTGTGTCATCCTTTTAACATGAACTTGTATTATGTACAAAATCCAGGAAGGCAAGTTTAGCTGGGTGCAGCCTCTACAAAAGAAAAGAAAGAGACCATTTGGTTTTATCAGTTTTTATAGTATAGTTTGTTGATTACTTTTGATGCAGTAATGGTCTTTTTCTTTTCTATTCTATCTTTATGTATTATTTATCCCTAAACTCTGCATCTTCTGAAACCTGCCCACTTTATCAACCAAAAACACACTTCTTCAATATCTGAATTGTAACTGTTTTACTTCATTTTACTAGTATTATGCTACCATGTATATACTACTACCAACTATGCTAATATGTCTATACTACTACAGTATGTACTCAGAGTATAACACTCAAGCTTGACACTGACAAACAATACTACTTATCCTTGGCTGCTAGATATGTACCACTCCTGCTGACTTGTTGTACACAATTTGTAAGTTGCTTTGAATGAAAGTGTCAGCTAAATGACCAAATGTATTTAAATATGTAACTCACAAAACATTCCATGGCCCCAAACAGGGGAGGAAACTAACTTTTTGGCTTACCAGCCAACTGGCGAGTATCTGATTTTTTTTACCAGACAAACTGATTTTTTACCAGCCAAAAAAAATCGCTAATTGTGATAATTACTTCTTTGTACGTCTTCGTCTAAATTGATTTTCAATCATAGTAAAAATCACACCGTGTCTCTACTCTTTAAAATATTTATTAGCATAAAACATTAATAACAGTCTCTACTCTTCACAATATTAGCATACAACATGTATTAATCACACTGTCTCTACTCTTCAAAATATTAGGATATCACATATTAACATGAAAGAGGGAACTATTCTGGACTGGGTTGGGCTGAACTAGGCAGTGAAAGATGCTGGGCTGGGCTGGACTAGGTTGGACTGGGTTGGGCTGGTCTAGGTTGGACTGAGTTGGGCAGTGAAAGAACCAAGCATTTCACTGTAATGTAATAGCTAAATAAAACAACTTGACTTGTTACATTTGCACTCTGGTTGTATGCCAAATGTATTCTGGTTGTACTGTACTTGTGCTGTAAGATGACAATACATTGGAACCGAATCGACAACGCTAGGGGTTCAGCAGGTGTATTCTGAATGCCAAGTATGACAACATCACCGTTGTGAAGGGCCAGGGCCGCCTCAGGGGGTGTGCGAGCAGTGCGGTCGCACAGGGCCTCGCGGGAAGGGGGGCCTCGCAAAATAAAAAATAAAAAAAAATACAAAAAGAATATTTTGTATTTATTATTTTTTGTATTTTTTATTTTTTTTATTTTTTTTATTTTTTTGCGAGGCCCACATACCTAAAATCTAGTTTTGCTTATATGCTTATATATTTCACATTAGACACGTTTGTAGAATGTGTCTGACTTGTTCCTGGGTCTGCACCTGGGTCACTATTGGAGCTCTGGTGCTCTGCAGCAGACATACTATTGGTTTCAACGAAGGGAGTGGTTACTTACATCATGTGTAGTACGCCGCCGGAAACTTAAACGAAGAAGAAGAAGAAGAGTCAGCTGCGTTTGACTATTTCGCGCATGCAGCTTTTGACTATTATGCTTAGTTATGCCAGCCAAGGTCGGTCATTATCAGTCGGTCAGTCACCAAGGAACGTTGACGAAAGGCGGGACAAATGGCCGGAGCCTTGTCATGATGCAGTCGGGATATAGCCATGATGATGTCGGCTAGTAGCTAGCTTAGCTAAAGGCTATCTAGCGTTAGCTAACCTAGAGACATGCAGCCAAGATGAAGAGGATGGTCGTTTGGCAGATGAACTTCGTCAACTCCACGCGGTTGTCTCCATCCTCTTGGACGTTTGGTGAGTTTTTAACCTATTCTATTAACTCTATTCTATTCCCGCCGTGGACATCGCTCTCTCTCTCTCTCTCTCTCTCTCTCTCTCTCTCTCTCTCTCTCTCTCTCTCTCTCTCTCTCTCTGGAGCTAAACTGGCCGACTAGCTATTGTAGTACTACTAGTAGCTAACGGTGTGTGCCTGGTGTCAGCACCTGGCTGTATGTAGCCGCATAGCTTGCTTCTGCGTTAGCTAATGGTTAGCGATAGCCTGGTTGAGCTAACTGTTAGCCAGTTAGCTGTTTAGCTTCGACGTTAACTGCCGGCTGCGCTCGGCTGGGAACATTCGTTTGATGCTATCAGTTAGCCTTGAGTTAGCTGTTAGCTTGTGCTACGACCATTGACATTAGCCGTGAGAATAGCAGGGGGTTCTGGCACTCTGACTACGACATCATCTTTGACAGAAGATGTAGTCGGGCCTGCACCATGACAAGGCTCTGGCAGCAGCTTATTTTTGTCCCGACAGCGAGAGGCCTTTCGTCAACGTGGAGACCTGTGTTGCGGCCTTTCGCCCTGCGTTCCTTGGTGCAGGTAAGATTAATGAAAATGTCATGACATTACCCCACTCTTCCTTCCTTCCCCTCCCGAATGTTTTGTTAATAACGATGTTTTTTTCCAGGCAAAACATATGCTACTTCACAACATTTGGAGATACGACATGTGCTGTGTGTGAATGTCTTGGTCGTTTGTGTAGCTTGGGTAGCGTTGGGCCGTTGGCCAAAGCTGTGTGTGGCCTGGTGTCACAGTACCTGGCTAGCCTATTTAGCTGATGTCGGCCATTGGCTCCTTGCTGCTTTGGTTTCTCTGGTATAGACCCTCTTCTCTTTGGATTTAAGTGTTGATCTTTGTCCTTTTGGATCTCTCATACATGCTCTCTCTCTAACACACACACACATGCTCTCTCTCTCTCTCTCTCTCTCTCTCTCTCTCTCTCTCTCTCTCTCTCTCTCTCTCTCATACATGCTCTCTCTCTAACACACATGCTCTCTCTCTCTCTTTCTAACACACACAGTCTGCCTATGGCGGCCTTTCTCGATGGCTAGGCTGTGCTCGCTGAGTCTGTACATAGTCAAGGATCTTCAGTCACAGTGCTCAGGTATTCTGCCACTGTGTACTCTCTGTTTAGGGCCAAATAGCATTTCAATTTCTTTCCAATGTGTCTCTCTCTCTCTCTCTCTCTCTCTCTCTCTCTCTCTCTCTCTCTTGGATTTAAGTGTTGATCTTTGTCCTTTTGGATCTCTCATACATGCTCTCTCTCTAACACACACACACATGTGCTCTCTCTCTCTCTCTCTCATACATGCTCTCTCTCTAACACACATGCTCTCTCTCTCTCTCTCTCTCTCTTTCTAACACACACAGTCTGCCTATGGCGGCCTTTCTCGATGGCTAGGCTGTGCTCGCTGAGTCTGTACATAGTCAAGGATCTTCAGTCACAGTGCTCAGGTATTCTGCCACTGTGTACTCTCTGTTTAGGGCCAAATAGCATTTCAATTTCTTTCCAATGTGTCTCTCTCTCTCTCTCTCTCTCTGTACACTGTATATTGACTGTAGAACGGGAGCTCTCTCTCGCTCTCTCTTTTGCTATATGTTGACTGTATCATGCCCCGCCTCGGGCAGCGCTATTATTTAAGAATATGTTGACTGTATGAAAAAAAAAATATATATATATATATATATATTTTTTTTTCCTTTTTTCTTTTTTAACCTTTTGGGGGGGGGGGGGGGCTCGCGTTAAATCTCGCACAGGGCCTCGCATTTCTCCCAGGCGGCCCTGTGAAGGGCATATGGGCGAGTGGTGATATGGGGGGAAAACCCGGTAATAATAAAATGTCACTCGGCTGCATTTAAGCAAAGCCGCTCAGTATAGTCCACTATGTTGAACGCGCGTTATGGTAGCTTGTTACATGCTAGGTAGCTAGCCGGCTAATGCTGGTTGACTTGTCATTCTCATCCGACTCGAAGGAGACGTGTCGTGTGCTGTTGTTCGCCCCCATGTCAGACCGCACTGATATCCGAAAGCGACGACTCTACATGCAATTATTTTCATCCACTGATGTGTTTTTGTCTAAGTTTGTCTACGTTGTCAAGCCGGTGGCAGGAGTCTGTAGGTCCGCGCGCAGTGATCTGTCCACTTCCCCTAGATGGGCGGCATCTTCTAGAAAATGAGTGTTCATTGGAGGAGCTTAGAGCGCATCTGTACAACGATGATGTTCATTGGTTATGGTTGGATTATTATGAGGCGCAAATGGGAGGAATCAAGGGGGGAGTCAGAGTTCGGCTTGTGCCAGTGAGCGAATCAGCAGATTGCAGAATGATTTTTTTGTTTTGTTTTGTAATTACTAGTACTCGCCAGACTGGCGAGTGCTCTTCATGAATTACTCGCCAAACGTAAAAAATACTCGCATTTGGCGAGTAAAGTGGCCTAATTTCCTCCCCTGGCCCCAAAATCATGTGGGGACCCCCCTGGGGGTCCTGTCCCACAGGTTGAGAACCACTGCTTTTCCCTCTTTTTTCTTTTCTCCACCCCCATAATATTGTTCATTTTCTGCCTACAGTGAAACATCATCATGATAGCAGCTATCTGTTAGTTAAAGCTGTTGACAAAAAGTGTACTGACTTGTGTGCTGTTTGGGAACAGTTGATTTTCATCAGCTCACCTGAATGTGTTCTCAAGTTAGTGCTGGACGTGTGGGGAGCAGCATATGTTTTAGCCGTTTTTTCAGTCAAACTCATAAATGTGTCCCAGATAGGGCCATGGAGAGGCATTGTTGTTATTGACATCATCATCTTCATCAATGCCATCGAACCCCTCTGCCATTTCACGCGGACTGGTTCATGTAATCCGTTAAATTGCATTCATTCATTTAGTACGTCTGTGTTTTGATTTTCACTTCCTGATTTGCAGGTTGGAGTCCCGCCATATCCTGCCTCTGATTGGCCTACCCGTAATGTTTTGGCCTACCATACCCAATCGTGAGTCGTCATACTCATATCTAAACCAACCAACCAATCATAGTGGGTTTTTTACGGGGAGTTTTTTGTTCTCCTCACAAATCTTTATAGTCTAGAGCAGTGAGGGGCAACTGGCGGCCCGCGGGCCGCATGCGGCCCTCACCGACGTTCCATGCGGCCCCAGGCCAATTAAAAAAAAAAAAAAAAAAAATTATTTTTTTTATTATTATTATTTTTTTGTATTGTATTCGACTAAGAAGAGTTGGCAGTCGACTATGGCTCCTTTCGATCGATTAGTCGACTATTTGACTAATAGGGGTCAGCCCTAGTGTGGACATATGAAACGCTGTTGAAAGTGCCGTGCAGCAATATGGGGGTTTTGATAAACTGTCGGCTGTTGTTACCGATGGAGCACCGGCAATGAAAGGAAAACACACAGGATTTGCCGGGCTTCTAAGGCAGAGTGGCGTTGAGTGTCCAATGCTGCACTGCATTATACATCAGGTAAGTTCGCTAACATAATTTCCATCTATTGTGGGTCACTATAATGACCAATGCGAGTCGAGTGTAGTCAAATTATATGCGAGAGTCGTTAAATAGTTTTTCTTTTTTTTATCTGATATAGGAGGCTCTCTGTGCCAAGAAGCTTGACTACTACAGCCATGTTATGGATTTGGTTACCAAGGTTACCAATCTAATTCGTGGAGGCAACAGGTCACTAAACCATAGAAAGTTTGTCTCCTTTTTGGAAGAGATGGACACTGATTATGGCGACTTGCAGCTACACACAGAAATCCGATGGCTGAGCCGTCGGAAAGTACAGGAGCGACATTGAAACACTGCAAATGCAATTCAATGATCGTTTGAAGATTTCAACGGCATGCAGTCACGGATAGCGCTGTTTGCCGGCCCCCTCACCGCTACGGTGTCAGAGCAGCCCCCACCGTTGCAGCTTGAACTGTGCGAGCTACAGTCAGATCCTTTTTTTCAAGCAAAGAGAAATGAGAGGGGAATTTCGTTTTGGAAACTGCTACCTGAGCCCCGCTTCCCACTCCTCAGGGACTTTGCCCTCTCTATGGCCAGTATGTTTGGGAGCACATGTGAGAGCAATTTCTCAAACATGAAGCACATCAAGTCAAAGTAGAGAAACAGGCTGTCGGATGAAACATTATTTCATCTGATGCAGATTGCATGCACAAACATTGAAGTTGACATTCCTGCTATTGTGCGCCAAATGGAGAGACCACAAGTGTCTCATTAAAGACAGGGGGGAGGAGGAGATGATGAAGAGGTGTAGAGGGGGGGGGGAGGAGATGATGAAGAGGTGTAGAGAGGGGGGAAGAGATGATGAAGAGATGTAGAGAGTGGGGGGAGATGATGGAGAGGTGTAGAGAGGGGACCATTATTATTATTATTATTATTATTATTATTATTATTATTATTATTATTATTATTATTATTATTATTATTATTATTATTATTATTATTATTATTATTATTATTATTATTATTATTACTATTATAACCATTATTGACCCACTGTGGGGCGAGGGTGAATGTCATGCCAGTTTGATAAAGGGTCAATGGGAGGCATGTAGTATTGCACTTTACTTTACTTGCACTTTACTTGTTTACTTTTGTAGTGTTCAGATAACACTAATAACACAAACACAAAGCAGCATTCCTGCTGCATTTCACTACAACAGTAAATCAAAAGTGCAATAATAAATGATTTTGTTAAATGTATACACTTTTATCCTGCTACTAAACAAAACATTCCTGAGTGCTTCATATCCATAACATGCATTTCAGTGTTATAATGTTTTGTTTAGTAGCAGGATAAAAGTTTATACATTTAACAAAATCATTTATTATTGCACTTTTGATTTACTGTTGTAGTGAAATGCAGCAGGAATGCTGCTTTGTGTTTGTTGAGCAGTGGGCTTTAAGTTCATACATTTATTTTATTAGAAGCCTTAATTATAATTGATAATTTTTGTATATATTTGGGGTTACACAGCAATACTTTTAAATTCAGCTGTTTATAAATTCATAAAGTTGAAATTGCATTACTAAATGCATTTGAAATGGAATAAAAACAAAGTTACAACAAATTATAATTGTTTATATACCTTGTGACTATTAGGGCTATTTGAGTGATGGGGTACTACTGGCGGGACTGCCGATAAACAATGCGGCCCCCCAGATTGATTGTGGACATTTTGTGGCCCTCACCATATACAAAGTTGCCCACCCCTGGTCTAGAGTCTAGACTGTTTCTCCCGACAGTAGCGTGTAGCGTTTTCTCGTCGTTACGTCACTACTTCGTTCTATAAATAGCTCCGCTACAGAGACCGCTACCCTGGTTAAAAAGTAGCGACGCTACCATCACGCTACTGAGAATTGTAGTTAAGCTATGTAGCGTCGCTACTTGTAGCTAGCTCAAGTCAAGTCAAGAGTTTTAATTGTCACGGCATACAGGTATACAATGAAATGCGGGTGGTCTTGCCCGCAACGATGTGCAATACAGTGGTACAACATATAATAGAATCAAAAAATGAAAAAACAACATTGTGCAGTAAACAGGTAACAGGTAACATGGAGTGACATCTCGGTATCTGTACATAGTTATCTACAGAGCATATGGGACATGCTAGTTAGCTTTGGTAGTGCAATACACTGTTCCTGTTATTCTAATTTAAAGTGTCCTTTCCTTTGGTCATAAGTGTGCGTGTGTGCGACATGAGTGTGTGCCCGCTCATGTTAAAGTGTTAAGTGGCTGCTCGTGTGTGAGCGTGCACAGCGTGCGTGTCGTGTGTGTGTTCATGTGTGCTTGTGTGTGGATAGTTCAATGTTCTGAGCACTCAATGTTCATTGTTCATGGCTCTGATGGCCTGGGGGAAGAAGCTGAGCCTAAGCCGCTCTGTCCTAGTAGCTGGGGTTCGCAGGCGTCTGCCTGACCTCAGCAGCTGAAACAGGCTGTTATTGGGGTGGTGAGGGTCTTTCATTATCCTGCAGGCTCTGGATTTGCACCTCTTGTTGTATAGAACCTGCAGGGGGGGTAGTGCAATACCCGTGGTACGCTCGGCTGAGCGCACCACTCTCTGTAGGGCCTTCTTGTCCTGTGCCGTGCTGTTTCCATACCAGGCAGTGATGTTTCCGGTCAGGATGCTCTCTACAGCTCCTGAGTAGAAGGACTGGAGTATCTTCCCCGATACTCTGAACTTCCTTAACTGTCTCAGGTGGTAGAGGCGCTGTTTCGCCTTCTTTACTACTGTGTCTATGTGTGTTGACCATGTCAGGTCCTCTGAGATGTGGACCCCCAGGTACTTAAAGCTGCTCACCCTGTCCACGGTAGCCCCGTTAATCATCAGTGGTGTGTGCGTCTCCTGCTGTCCTCTCCTATAATCCACGATCAGCTCCTTGGTTTTACCAATGTTCAGGAGCAGGCTGTTGTCCTGGCACCAGCGTTCCAGTACCTCAACCTCCTCCCGGTAGGCCTTCTCGTCGCTACTGCCGCTACTCGTCGTAGCTTCTCGTAGCTACTGCCCATCACTGGTCGAGACCCAAACACATCAATGGATAGTCTAACAAGACACCAGACATTGTTCCTCCAAGTCGCCTGGGAGAACGACAAGGAGCCGTCATGCTTCACGTTCTTTTCTCTTTTTATTTAAAAAAGAAAGAAACACAGACTGACATGAATCCCACGTGACGCAGCTGAGGGTAAATTTTTTTTTCATTTTTACATCCCGCCACCCTCACCACAGGGAGGAGACGGGAATCCCCAGAGAGACTTCCCACGTGAGCTGTATAGATTGAAAAGAAATATTGCAACATTGAGCTATGTAACACTTGGGTTAGGGCTCTCCGAGGAGGAGGCACTGAACCAATACACACTCAATAATCGAATTGAATCGAATACACACACAATAGAGCAGAACTCCTTTTTTGAAGTTCTACTCACCTTGACAATCTGAGGAGGAGGCTCTGAAACTCTGAGGAGGCTCCCTCACTGGGAAGGAGTGTCCGAACTCACAGAAGGCACTTCTCCCTGAGGAGGAGCTTCGTGAGGAGGAGCTCTGACAACTCCCTGAAACAGATCCATAACATGGACCTGAACAACCCACGGAAGTCTTACCAATAGAGACGCACTCAGTGACGTACTCTATGGCGGGGGAATTCCCGCTGTGCACACGCCCAATCTTTCAGGGCGTGGGACCAGGAAACTCTCCCCCCCCCCCCCCCCCCTCCCTTACCCTGTAACGTGCCGAACAGCAACGTGACAGGAACCCTGAAAGACAGGTGGTTTTAACCCCTGACCAATCAGAAAAGGGAAGGAAAGGTTTACCAGTTCACCCCTTTACGACCCCTCACCCCTGATATGATGTAATGACAAAGTAGAGCCATGACCCAGTCATAGCCTGCTACATGAAGCATTAACAGCTTCACATAGCTCATGTGCTAACCTGCTATCTGAGTTTTACCAAGGAAAAAACACAGAACAGAGAGGGCCCTTTTAAGAGCCCCGGTCCAGACTTACACATGTGCTTCTGTGGACCAAACCTAACCCAGTTGTAGATCACAACGACACACACAACCCTTCATCACAACAAAAAATGGCAAAAGTACACTCTTACTACAGAGGAACGCCGTTTTTCATAACGAGAGAAGACACAAGTCCTCGATTATGTAATGGCCACAGACCTTGCTAAGCACACATGATAAGTGACCAAACAACCTTTTCTTTAGGAGAAAATAGTTTCTCAAGCGAAAGCACAACCCCAGCAACTTAAGCTGAGGGTTACATCGTATCCCCACAAACACAGTGACACAATATATTGTAAACAACATGTCTGAGAGAAGGGGGGGGAAGCCCCAGGGAAACCGGGGGGTCACCCCTCCTATCTTACCCTTGATACGACCAAGGTGAACAGGCACCCCTGTTAATATGTGAACATGCTGTTCATTGTCATCACAGGCTGAGAAAAAGATTCATTCCTCAATCACATGTCACTAAGCATAGCTTCACAGGTTATTACTAACCCTCTTAGTTGTGAGTTCACCCACGTTACAACGTTACATGAACACACATGTTCTCATCACAACCAACCAGTTCATTTTTACACATGTAAAAAACAACGCCGATTCACTATGGAGATAGAAGCTATACCAGTGACAAGACAATTCACACACAACACGCGTCATATCCTCAATGTATTGCAGCAACACATGTTTTGGAAACATCGTTATTACAAAACATTTAGAAGGGAAGAAAAGAAGAAGTGTTTAAAGTCCGGTCAGGACTCCTACCTTCACCCTGAGCGCAGGCCGAGAGAACAGCAACACTGGTTAACAGGACACCGAGTTGAACCCAGCATCTCCTGCGTTGGTGACGAGGGTATGTCCGCTACGCCACCCAGTCGCCGTTCTCCATGTTGACGAAGTCCTCGCTGGCACTGGCACCCGGGTGTAGGGTCGACTAACATCCTCTGTCAAAGATGACGTCGTAGTCAGAGTGTTTAAGGCATGTTATAGTCACAGTAACGTTTCAACAGTGTAGCATTAAGCTAACAGCCGTCCGACTGATAGCAACAAGCTAATGTTTACTAGCCTAGTGAACACAACGAGCTAGCGCCGCAGCTAACAGCTGACTGGCTAACACAGTAGGCCACAAACTAGCACGCCAGCTAAGCAGCTATCACCTGAACTGTACACAATGACATAATAAACCACACTTCAGACAGGCCGCCGCCTGAGTCCCTCCCCATCCTAAGAGGGAAGAGAAAAAGAAATGTCAACACAGTTTTCAACAGTGATTTACCAGACATACAGCGGAGCCGGCACAAATCCCATCCGGGCTGCAGCCGACTTGAGCATGGATCTTCCGATAACGAAGCTCCATGCCCACATTTCCTCGTTAGGGTGTACTTCCACATTCATGTGAAAGATGGGGCCTGCACGGGACAGAGAAGCATCCGCTCGTCCAGAGAATCCCGGGTTTTAACCAGGTCTCAGTCGCGGCCCACTAGGTTGACCATCATGGGCGTCAGACCAAGATCCTCCGTCCGCCGCTTAAGAAGCCGAACAGAGAACCCTAGTCCGGGGTCGGCTTTCGTAAAATTGTCACCTAACCCCCAAGCGTTAACAGACAACTAGCACTCGCAAGCAAAACAGTACTTACCCAACACGGAAGCACCCAGTTCTCACAACAGCCGGTGCCTCCCACAGTCCAGCTGTATGACCGGAGGGCCAATACCCATCCAGCCACAGCAAGGAGGACTGCAGTTGGGGAGTATATCAGCGGCGCGAGCCCCTAATACGAAAAAGCCGGTGGAGGTCACAATGATCATCATCTTCCAGACACTCCAGTGACGAAGACAATATCCCTGTATTTTCTCGAAAATAGTGAGAGAGAAAATAAAGATATAATGTCAACGTATCTCCTTGTTCTTCTGTTTTCCTTTCTCCAGCTAATACTTTCTTTTCCTCGCCAAGTGATTGGTATACAGGCACTATCTTGTGGTTGAAATTTGAGAAGGAGATGAGTGTGTGGCCCCACCCCTGCTTATATAGGCAGCAGATGGGGGTGTGGTCAGACGGATGTTGGTATGTAAAGGTACATTTTGAAATTATTCAGTGTATATACGCTGAAGCGAGATATATGCAATATGACGCTGAGCGGAAGCTAGCATGAAACAGAACCATAAATGTCTGTTGAAACGCTCCATATCCACCTGTTTTGCATCTTATATCAGACATTCACTCTTGATGAGAAAATGACAAATGAAAACAGTAGTAGGCCTATTAGCTGAGTAAACCTTCCTTCACAAACTGTGAAGTTGATTAAATAGGATATCATTTTGAAGAAGGCTTGTCGGCATCAACCTACTAAAATAATTGATAAGAAGCCGTAGTGGCAGTAAACCTCTGAATCGATGTCATCATCAATAAGCAGAAAAGTGTTTTGATCTCAACTCCATATCCTCATCAAAGTAGACATACTGTCTCCAACAGCACTAAAGCAGTCATTATACACAAATTATCTTTAATTACAGCAATGCAAGTATTTCCATGCGTGCTGCGCTTGAATGATTATAAGGAAACAGGTTAGAAACGTAATCACTCTCTTATTCAGGTTTATCTCTTGTTGCTTAAATGTTAATTTAAAAGCCACATCCAACATCATGCTTTATTGTGACAGGTCTATTGCAATAGTAACAGCTATACCAGCAGTGGAAACATAGACCGTAGAGTAGGGTAATTGGAAACACATTATTTGCAATCTTTTTAATTCGTTCATTATATCCTGACAGTCATTAATGCACACATCATCATTAAAAGCCAGAATATCCACTTCAATTCACTTTCTCACCAAACTGTCTTCCAACCGTTCTAAAGCAGTCCTTGTGCATCATTACACACAAACATAATCCACCATAATAATGATTATAGTTGCAATTAGTTTAATAAGGAATAGCTAAAAGCAAGGGACATGCAAGGGAGTGCATGCAAGAACATCAACATTTTATTAAATAAAATCTCACGTAGGCTCTATGCAGATTATATGACAGTCAGGTTACGTAAAAAGCACCAGATTAAGACTTGTGGTCCCTCTCAGTTGTATTCCTTGCTGGTTGGTTTCTATTTTTAATTTAAAATGGATATCAAACATCAAGATGCTCCCTATGTCAAGTCAAGGCACAATGAAGTGCTATATAATACCACGATTTACAGTAAAGGTCATTCTAAATTACCACTAATTTACTGTTTGCCTACAGTGAATACATTTTCTACACTAGTCATATACCTTTTCCATTCACATCACTATTTCTCAATCCCTCCAAACAGTTTATACGCATGGTGTCAAGTCTCCGTGGTGGTGAGCACATTCTAACGTCAAGTGTGTTTTTTATAAATCCCTACAATATGCTTAGAAAGTGGTGTATGCATCTTACAAGCCCTGTTTTACTAAATGTCTATATGCACAGTGGGTGCTGAGTCAATCGCAGAACATCATTTGGAAGTGGAACCCCTACACAGAGGTATTGATTGATTGATTGATTGAAAACTTTATTAACAGATTGCAGAATGGGTACACAGTACAGCTCAATACATACAATTGTTAAGGGAATGCAGACCAGAGAAAGACTTTCGTCTTGTTTACATCAGGGTCCCCCATTTTCAATTCATCATAACATATATGACATACCAGATTTGCAAATACAGTACTGTTTGTGATACGAAAAGAGTCCAGAAAAGAGAGTATATACATTTGACGTAGAAACTGTACATTGGAGGAGGTTGGGTAGGTGGGGGGAGCTGTACATTGGAGGTGGGGGGGGGGGGGGGGGGGGGGGGGGAGGTTGGGTAGGAGGGGTGGGTGGGGGACACTGTACAACTGAACAAGCAAAACTTGATTTCAAATTCGTTATAGATAAGATATGACACAGACAGACAGACAGACAGACAGACAGACAGACAGACAGACAGACAGACAGACAGACAGACAGACAGACAGACAGACAGACAGACAGACAGACAGACAGACAGACAGACAGACAGACAGACAGACAGACAGACAGACAGACAGACAGACAGACAGACAGACAGACAGACAGACAGACAGACAGACAAATAAGAAAGCAGCTCTTACAGAGGCCTAAATCAGATGGAGGCCTCGGGCTACCAGATTTCAGGTTCTACTACTGGGCTCCTAACTTTAGGACCGTTCAGTATTGGCTGCAGTGTGGAGGGATGTCCTCACCTCCAGTTTGGCTGGAGATGGAGGCAGCCTTGTCCGTACCGGCATCACTGTCCTCTCCACACCACTAGTTTAAACCCTTATGTCTCCTTTACAAATCAACAATGAAGATTTGGAACCAATTTAGACGCCACTTTGGTTTTCAGACAAACTCTTTTGCTGCTCCAGTGGCCTCAAATCCGGCCTTTCCCTCATCTATGATTGATGGCGCTTTCTCAACATGGACTAGCCTCGGTATTCGAAGATTTAAAGATCTCTATATTAATAATACCTTTGCTACGTTCGAACAACTATCAGTTAAGTACGGTCTCCCCAGAAGTCATTTATTTAGGTTTTTACAGATCCAGAGTTATGTCCGCAGTTTAGATGCCCGGTTCCCCACCCTTCCTGGTGAAACACAACTCGACACTTTTCTTACACCCTCTTCCCACTCTAAAGAGCTCCCTGTCGATAATCTATAGGCAGCTATGCTCATTACAGTCCACCTCCTTAAACATCATTAAGTCCTCATGGGAGGAGGAATTGGGGGATGAGATATCTGACTCCATCTCCCCGTAGTCCCAGACTGATATTTACCCACATAATATGTGTGGTACATTCTTCACTCCTTCCTTCCCTCAAAATGTTCTCCCTTGATGCACCTGCCAATGCAAGAGGCTCAGTATGAGCACAACATCTCAAATTTATACCATAGTTGGTTGACCTATGAATCACTGTATTCATTTTTTATTAAATATTCTTATGTCTATTTTTATGTCTATTTTTATTTTGGAAAATGTTTGTCTGCTTGTCATTTAGTTTTTATGTTTGTCATCCTTGGTATGTGTCCGTTCTGGTATGTATCCGTTCTGTGTCCCTAATTGGATAACTTTCAAGTATCTCATTTGTAAATGTTGGTTGTGCTGAAATACGGTGGCCATTTTGCTCTCATGCTCAGGTTGGGATTTCTTTCCAACCTGTTCCTAACCTGAGCATGACATGAGAGCAAAATGTAATGCATGTGAATATGGTCAATTCCCCTTTAATTCATTCAATAGACTTCACTGTCACCTGCATGATGTCACTACAGGTAGAGTTGACTTCCACAGGGGTTCCCAATTCCCATCCCATCTCTCACATGGGGGGGAGGGGCTGCCAGGGAGGGCTCACACCTTCAACACTTCACCCAAACACAAACACAAACAGTACTGTATATCTATCTGTATGTTGTGTATGTCGTGTATTGTAACGATCCCAGGTCCTGGGGGGCCTGGGTTAAGGAGAACAATAACACTGGACACTGTAACGATCCCAGGTCCTGGGGGGCCTGGGTTAAGGAGAACAATAACACTGGACACTCTCTACCTCCTTTCAATGAGATCATACCACCCTCTAGTGGTCACCAGCAGATGGTGCAGGCTGTCACATTAAACATGTTGACTAATGTAATTCACATAATTAATAGTATGGTTAGTGTGATTTTGTGGTGTGTGTTGTCATTGTTGTCGTTTCCTTCCCTGGTGTGATGTTCTCTCCTGTCTGGTGTTGTTGTAATCCTGGCTTGTGTTTTGTTTGTTAATATTGTGTTAGACTGGCCTGACCAGGTGTTGCCAATGTTAATTAGTCAGAGTATATATGTATGTGTCTCCCTTTCCTCGTTGTGGCGTCATTTCTTCCTGTTACCTGTTTCCCACGTCGTTGCCCCCCCTTGGTTGTCTAGTAAGTGTAGAGTTTTCTTCTTTTTTCTTTTTTACTTAAATTTTTAAAACATTTATAGACATAACACAATATTTACAGTGACATCCATAACATAACAACATACATATATGGGCCCCTTGAATATGGCCTCGTTCAGCCGTCCAGACCCCCGTAAGAGGGCCCCAAGCCCAGGTCCGCAGAAGGCCCAAGCACCATGCCTCAATGGCCCCCCGACGCCCCGCGACCCCAAGCCCGGTGCCCCCCCCGGCCCGGAGACCAGACTGCCCAGCCACGACGGCCGAGGACCCCAGGAAACCCCCCCACACCAATCCCACAACACGCAAGGCCCCCCCTCCCCCGGGTCGAACCGCCGGAACGATGGCCCCGACCCCCGACCCCCCCCCCCCACTGAACCCACTGTACCTCCCATGTCACAGACATCACCGCATACATTTATGAAAATAAAACTAACAACACAATAAGAAAAAATTACATGGATATAAATGGTTATATGGTTCGCACTCTTTCCCCAGTTGGCGGTTTGGAGGGGGATCAGCCCTCCCACTGGAGAAGCCCCCTCCCCCAGAGACGAAGATACCCCCCAAAGGAGGCTCTCCAAGCCTCTCTTCATGTCCAACATTTTGAATTCTTGTCCTTCATATTTGTCCATGTGCACATTTAAAGCAACTGCTATTCTAACATAACTCTGAAGAAATAATATAAAAGAAGACTAAAGACAATTGGCACTTCCCAGGTAATTATTTTAACCCCGTTTAACACCCGTTGGCGGGTTGGAGGGGTAAGGCTCTCCTTGAGAGGGCCCCTCCTATAATGACGGAGATGTCCCCTGTGGGGGTTCTCCAATGTCCCTATTATTGTCCAACATTTTATTTGAATTTTTATCTTTCATATGATAGTACATTTCCAGAGCTCCCGATCAGGTCTCCGAATGTGATTCCCCATGTTCCCCGTCCTCTTAGCTGTGTGTCCTGTGTGTTAGTGTCTATAGTTTAGTCTAGTACGTATTATTTGTATTATATGTCCCGAGTCAAGTCCCAATTTCCCCAACTAGCGTATTTACCTTGTCTGTATTCCCAGTGGTCTGTGTGTTGTCTGCAGTGTGTCTCGAATCATTGCCTCCATTCACTATCTAATTATATGCATATGTGATATTGAATCTTGGTCGGTGTGTGTGACCTCAGTGCTCGAGTCCTGCTTGGTGTGTGAGACTTCGTTATTCGAGTTCTGGCTGGTCCGGTTGGCGTCTCTCTTGCCGCAAGGGCGTGTGCTAGTGGATTGATTGATTGGCCGTGTGGCCAATCAGAGAAACGCTGAACGAAAAGCTGAACACAAGTTGGTTGCCTTTAATATTCACGCAGTCCGGTTGATCTCGGTGCTCGGATCTCGGTTGGTGTGTGTGGCCTCCGTGTTCGCATCTTGGCCGGCCCGGGCGACCTCCGCGCCTGCATCTCGTGTCCGGATGGTCCGGCCGACCTCGGTGCCCGAGTCCCGGTTGGTCCGTTTGTATCCAGCGTCTCCCTGTCCCTCCCCTGGGGGCCGTCCGTTTCACCTCTCCCGAACCAGCTTGTATCACTTGCTGCGTCATATTCCTCTTGTTAACTTCCATGTTAGCTTGCAGCTCCTTCTCCAGCCAGGCCTCGCTGCGGTCCAACACCACGTTAGCTTGTATCCCTTGCTGCGTCGTATTCCTCGTGTTAACTTCCATGTTAGTTTGCAGCTCCTTCTCCAGCCAGGCCTCCCTGCGGTCCAACACCACGTTAGCTTGTATCCCTTGCTGCGTCGTATTCACAGTGTTTTTAACTTCCATGTTAGCTTGCAGCTCCTTCTCTAGCCAGGCCTCGCTGCGGTCCAACGTCCCGCTAGCTTGTATCACTTGCTGCGTCATATTCCTCATGTTAGCTTTCGTGTTAGCTTGCAGCTCCTTCTCCGGCCAGGCCTCACCGCGGTCCAACACCACGTTAGCCCCGAGTCCATCGATGTCGCTCTGGATGTCTTGCGTGCTAGCTTGGATAGCTTGGTTAGCTAACTCCATAGCCCGTGTGCTAGCCCGTACGTCCTGGGCCATCTGCATTTTAGCTTGGGTGTTAGCCTGCATGCTAGCTTCCCACTGCGTCATGACAGCCTGAATCATCTCCTAAATCATCTCCTGCGCCCTCATTTGTACTTCTTCTGGGGTCACTTTTCTCTCGTCTTTTCTCGTGTTTCTCCTTCCTCCTCTCTTATATCCTTGAATTGTCACTTTTTATTTCGCTTTGAATTGTTTTACTTCCTTTTTCTGATATTCAATGACCGGGAGCTCTTTCATGTGGCTGTTCACCAGAACGTCCGTAGAGTTTGTTTTTGCCTGTTTGTTTTACGTTCTCCAGTTTATTGTTCTTATGTCAGTTCGTTTGCGCCATTTACTTTCGTTTGTCTTTTTGTTATCGTACCAGCAAGGCTGTGTTGTTATTGTTTGTTTCGTGTAGTGCTTGGTGAACCTCAGTAAAGAGTCATTATCTACACGAATTCTGCCGTCTCCGTTTCCTCCATTCACCAGTCATTCTGCAGTTTTGGTGCTCTCCTATCATTCCGTATATTGGGTTCTACTTGTCCCCTCTACCTCGTAACAGTGTATGTCGTGTATGTCATGTATGTCATAAATTAATTGAAAATGGGGGACCCTGATGTAAACAAGACGAAAGTCTTTCTCTGGTCTGCATCCCCTTAACAATTGTGTGTATTGAGCCGTACTGTATTGTACCCATTCTGCAATCTGTTAATAACATTTTTCAATCAATCAATCAATCAATCAATCAATCAATCAATCAATCAATCAATCAATCAATCAATCAATCAATCAATCAATCAATCAATCACAAGCCTGTGGGCCCAGCCTTCTGCTGATGCAAGTTTATCACTGCTGAGATAACAAGGCTGTTGTTTTGGAAACAGCCTAACTACCTGAGAAATGACAGAGGAAAAGAAGGAATGAGGATCATCATGATCATCATCATCATAATGATAAGAATAAGAATAAGAATAAGAATAACAACAGTGACTGTTACATGAGGAGCTGGTGCCCCGGAGCCCTCAGGCTGTGCGAGGTTCATTAAGGCCACATTCCACAGCATGTCAAGATGTTCGTTACTGCTTGCGCTGGTGGAGAGGAGGGTTTGGAGAGGGGGGGGGCAGGTCAACAGCTCAACCGATCTGCATCTAGTATCAGAGGGAGGCGCTGCACGACGTACAGCTCCCTGCTTCATCCACCCTGCTTCCCACATCAGAAGATTACCACCCTGCCCCCTGGGGACGCTGCGTTTGTTGCTGATAAACCCATTACAGGTTAGGTACTATCTGTGAAAGAGGAGCTGTGAACGGTAGGTGTACTAAAGGTATTCTGTGGTATTTGACCCACAGTGTCAGATTAGTTATTTAAGTGCTGTTGCATCAGACTGATCTGCCTGCTGGCTGCAGAGTGATATGTGGGGGTCAGGAGGCAGGCGGGCGGGCAGAGGGAGGAGCTGGGTTGTTGCATTCTCTAAGAAAAGATATTGCAACAAAATGGTGTTATTAACATCTCCTGAGTTGGCACAAGAGGGAAATCAGGGCAGAACGATCACAATGCCAATAGGAGCCTGGAGTCATACACAGTAATGGGAAGAAGGCATTGTAGTTTCAGAGGTTTATAAGGTTTCAACCATTTTGAAAGGTACTACATGTATTTCCTTATATACATATATATAATATATGATATATCACACTCAGACCTGTAACATCACTATGAGTCTGAAGAGAGGAGAGAGCATTGTGATGGAGGCTCACAAGCTTTGCCAAGGAGTGCTGTGGGAAGCTGACGTCAGGAAACCTGTGGTTATGTGCATGTGATCCTCATGATAAGCACACAGTGGTCCCAGACACTCAGCTGCACCAACGCATCATCTCCAAGAATGTGGTGCAACATATTTATCTATTTTCTTGTTTCCAAACCAGGCGGTGTGTCATCTACGCCTTCTCCCTGTTTCGCAATCAACCATGACCGTAAATCATGACTGTTGAAAGATTGAATTTGTCTACGCCTGGTTGCCTCTGGTGAATAAGCAAGAAGCTGTGATAATAAGGTCAATAAAGATTCACAGGAACATTTTCAAGATGCTTAGGAAAAAGAGCCTCGTCATTAGTTGGCTTGTGCAGAAGATGCCAGTGGCAGAGATAGCACCTGAGTTACGGTGCATTAACTAATGATTAACTGCTTTCAAACGCAGCGGGATATGTCTCTATTAAAACCTGTTCCACCCCTTAGGGTCGGTACCGACCCCAAAATGACATTATGGCCATAAATCAATATTTTTCAGTGTTGCATATTTTTTGCGATTTTTTTCATCAAACGTTTTCAAGTATTAACATCACTAACATATCACAAAAGCATGTAGAATGTATATTATCATCAATACATTAAAAGTGCCATTAGATGAGCGGTCAGGTGGCGTAGCGGAGATTGTGTTCGTCACCGAACGCCGGAGACGCTGGATTCGCCTGTTCGGATCCAGCTCACAGCTCCGGCGTTGTCACCAGCTTGGCTGGCCGTTCACACTAATACAATTGGCTGTATTATTGATTGATTGATTGAAAACTTTATTAACAGATTGCAGAATGGGTACAATACAGTACAGCTCAATACACACAATTGTTAAGGGGATGCAGACCAGAGAAAGACTTTCGTCTTGTTTACACCAGGGTCCCCCATTTTCAATTCATCAGGACATATATGACATACATGACATACAGATAGTCAGTACTGCTACATCTATACATTTATGACATACCAGATTTGCAAATACAGTACTGTTTGTGATACAGAAGGAGTCAAGAAAAGGGAGTATATACATTTGACGTAGAAACTGTACATTGGAGGAGGTTGGGTGGGGGGGGTTGGGTACACTGGGATATTGACAACCATACTGGGTAATTTACATTGGAGGTGGTTGGGGGGGGGGGGGGGGGCACACTGTATAAGCAAGCAAAACTGTACATTGAGGGGGGGGAGACTCTGTACAAACAAACAAAATTGTACATTGGACTATTGACAAAACCATACTAGGTAAATGACTGTACATTGGAGGGGGTTGGGTTAGGATATTTACAGGGGCCAGTGTTGAATTGCAGTCTCCCGTAGGTGTCTCTTGAGAGAGGTTTTGAAAGTGGGTAGTGATCCACATTCCTTTACAGCTTTGGGTAGGGCGTTCCACATTGATGTGGCATAATTGCGAAACGTGTTTAGTCCCTTATTTGAGCCGAATCTGGGTTTAACATGATTTGTGGAGCTCCCTCTGGTGTTGTGATCGTGGTATTCACTGACCTTTGGGAAGTATTTTGCCATGTACATGGGTACCTTGGTCGTGTAGTGTATCTTGTAGACCAGGCCCATTGCAAGTTGCTGTACTCTGTCATCTACTCTAAGCCATCCTAGGTTGTCAAAGTGGGCAGGGGTGAGGTGGGTTCTAGGAGTAAGGTCAAGCAGTAGTCTGACCAGTTTGTTTTGAGATGTTTGTAATTTTGTTTTTAGCGCCTTTGAGGTGCTTTGGTACCATGAGGTGCAAGCATAGTCGTAGTACCCCTGAATGAGTGCTCCTGCCAGAGTCTTCAGGGTATTCTTGTTTACCAGAGAGGAGATCCGGTACAAGAATCGAGTTCGTTGGTTGACTTTTTTTATTACATTGGATGCCATTTTGTCACAGGAGAGATTAGCCTCTAGGATGGAACCCAGGTAGGTAATTTCATCTTTCCTTGTGACAATATTGTCACCCACTGTAACTGAGAAGCCGTCGGTCTTGCTGAGTTTGTTATTTGAACCGAAGAGAATGGACTCTGTTTTGCCCATGTGTAATGATAGTTTGTTATCAGCGAGCCATATGCAGATTCTGCCTAGTTCAGAGCTGAGGGTTTTTTCAACCTGTAACTTGTTCTTGTCAGAGACCAGCAGGGCTGAGTCGTCCGCAAACAGGAACAAGTTGCAGTCACAAGCTGACGACATGTCATTTGCATAAATTAGGAACAGTAGCGGTCCTAGTATGCTTCCTTGTGGAACACCACAGCTCACTGTGAGGGGGGGGGATAGGGTACCGTTTACCTCCACCATCTGTTCCCTCCCCTCAAGGTAGGATTGCATCCAGCTCACTGATAGACTATCAAAACAAATTGCTTTTAGCTTGTCAATCAGAATGGAGTGATTGACCGTGTCAAAGGCCTTTTGTAGGTCCAGCATGACCATGCCGCAGTATTTGCCTGCGTCCACCTCTTGTTTGATGTGGTCATTCAAATAGAGAAGGCATGTGTCAGTGGAGTGGGATGTTCTGAAGCCAGATTGGAATTCGTAGATTAGATTTTTTTCCGCTAGGTACTTTTCGACCTGTTCGTAGACTATTTTTTCCATGACTTTCGAGATGGAGGTGAGAATAGAAACAGGGCGGTAGTTGCCTGGGTCTAATTTGCTGCCCTTTTTGTGCAGAGGGGTCACCCTCGCAATTTTGAAGTCCTTGGGGACGTGTCCCTGTTTTATGGAGAGGTTTATTATGTGTGTGATGATTGGGGTGATGGCGGCTGCTGAGTCTCTGAGGAATTTGGAGGGGATGTTGTCATGGCCAGTGGCCTTGTTAGGTTGGAGGGCGCTCAGTTTATTGAGTACCTCATCTGTTGTTACCATTTCCAGCTTGAAGTCGTCCTTGCGGACCCCTAGGTTTTTGTAGTAAGCTACTATGTGTTCTACCCCATAAAGCCCTGAGTGGGAGGGTAGTTTGTTTACCAGTGTTGTGGCTATGTTTGTGAAGAAAATGTTTAAGTAATTGGCTACATCCAGCTTGTCTGTGATGAGCGTGTTGTCCGTTTTTATGTTTATGTTTGAGAATCTGGTTTTAAGTTTTTTACTGCATCCTAGTTGATTATTGAGTAATTTCCAAAGTTCACGTGGTTTGTTTTTGTTTTCCTCAGTTTTGTCATTGATGAAATTCTTTTTTGCAGTTTTGATCATGGAGTTTACGTCGTTTCTTAGTCTGTTTCTTTCTAGTTTGAGTTCAGTCACGTGGGCTTGGAGTTCACTGCTCGTGCTTTTAGTAAGCTTTGACTGACTTTTACGAAACTCAGAGCATTTTTTGTCTCTGGTTTTCATAGCGGCCAGTATTTCGGAGTGCATCCACGGCTCAGCGCGATTTTTTACCCTGGTGGTTCTTAGGGGGGCCATGTCGTTTAGTATTGTTGAGAATTTAGAGGGTGGGAAAGCTGGCAGGGTGGGTCTGGGTCGTTGTAAACAGTTCGGTCGGGGCGCCTGCTCAGCGCGGATAGGATCTAAGGGGGGTAGTGTGATCCTTCCACACGTTACACCCTCTCAGTGAGAGTCCGCGCTGCCAGGTGAAAAGAAGCGGTTGATTGGCTAGACGTGTGTCGGAGGAAGCACGTGATAGCCTCCACTCTCCCAGACCGACTGTGGGGGGTAAGTGCGCAGCGACCAGGAAGGGGATTGGGAATTGGCATAACGACTAACATTGGGATGGGAGAAAATCGGAGAAAAAAAAAAAAAAAAAAAGTGCCATTTAAGTTTTAAGTTTTCGTTTTTCTGAACTCTATTCCAAGGCGGAAACGGAAATGGACATTTTGAACCATGGGAATTGTAGTCTTTTTGCGGCCATTTTGTAGAGGACATGCATAGCTGTCGACCAGCGTTGGAATTTTTCCGAACTACACTTCCTGTCACATACTGTGGGGGTTCAAAGTTCAGCATTCTGAATTAATCATATCAATAACTGTTATGATTCGCGATAATAAGCCACAAAAGGTAACGTTTTTGACAAATATTGAAACGCAGTTAGTTTTTCCTCCCTATTGTTAGCATGTAGGAACAATTACATCTGAAATTAGTTTCAAAACGGTTGCACTGTGGGGGAAATAAAAAAGTACACTAGATTACAGTAGATATCATAATCTGTTCTTATGCACGCCTGGTGATACTAAATCCAAATTGAACTCAGGCATTTGAAAGATAATATATGTATATATATAAATGTGCGAATTGGCTATAATAAGGTAATGTATAAGCATCATGTTCTATATTCTATAATAATATTTCAAATTGCATTGGTCCGGATGGGAGAATTCAGTACTGTATCTACAGAACCTTCAGTTTTATCATCTTCCCTTCATTAATTTCCTTAGACTTTTTGTACACGTGATCTCAAGAGGGTACTGAACAAGATCAGTGGCAGTTTTTTAAGTTTGGTCATTATTATCATGGTGTTATTCACTGTAAAAGATGCAAAGAAAAATCATAATTCATATTCTCCTTTGTTTCATCACAATTTAAGCAAGCCTAGTAATAGACACAATATTTCTGACACTGTGAATACATTCCCTGAGGTCCATAGATGTACCTAGATACCAAGAATATGCAAATAGCCCTTGTAGAAGTGGAGCAATATTCCATTTACCTAGGTATATATTTTATGCAGATTTTCACATCGTGTGGAACAGGTTCTGAAATTAGATATTTTGAGTACCTATGTGTTTTTGGTAACATTCTAGGTGTTTATTACCAAGAACTTTTTTTCCCTTCACATACACCAGAAATTTGTCCTCTGCATTTAACCCATCCTAACTATTTAGACTAGAGACAGCCATAATCCAACTCCCAGGGACCAACTCCAGTCCTAATACCAGGGCCTTGGTCACATATGTACCTAGTATGTTTTGTCTTGGTGAGAGAGGAAACATGAATGTTGGGAGAACATGCCCACTACATTTGGTCACATGTAGGCTTACAACAATGACATCACAATAAACATTTCTTAACCCATTTAGACCTAAAACGCCTGCTACAAATGCATTATATAGCCTGTATACACACAAATGTGTTTCCCAGTTTCAATGGGGATCATGCCAAAGTGTAATACAAATCTGTATTCTCCTATTCATGACTCCCAAAGTAATAATTATATTCCTGTGTTATTAAATGATAATACAACATTAAACCCCCCCAAGGGTTACAGTTCTTAACATGCAGAATTTATAGGGAAGGGTGGAAAAAATCTTTCCTTCAGGGAAAATATGCAAAGGCATGAGACTAAGAATATCATCCATCAATAAGTAATGTCAGTTATCAGTTGACACAGTAGAGCTTGTCAAGAATAAGTGAATAGTTTGGCTATGTGAGCTCATGACTTATTCCTAACGAGGCCCTGTTTATACATTCACTCACTGGTTATCATTAGTTATTAATAGACAATTCTTGAGTTAGACAATGCAGAGTTAGTAAGGAACAAATATCTTCATTTACAGTTCATAATCATATGGTTATTCATTGGTAATGCGGCACCATCATGTGAAGTGTTATTGTGATCGAATCTATTACATGGCTAAAAGACAGAGATTATTATAATTAAGTGGACTAAAGAAATTAAAAAAAAATGTAATGTTAAACTAAGCTCAAGCGGACTAAGCGCTCGTCACCAACGCGAGAGACACTGGTATCGAATCCGGCTGTCAGCGTTGCCTCCGGCTTGGCCGGCCGTCATACTGGCTCAATTGGCAGAGTCAGCGGGAGGGAAGCCGGTGGGTGGTAATCTGGTCGTTGTAAACAGCGACTCCTACAGGTCGGTCAGGGCGCCTGAACAGCGAGGAAGGGAGATGGTGAGGGTAGTGTGAGCCTCCCACTCGTTACACCTCACCAATGAGAGTCCGCGCTGGCAGGTGAAAAGAAGTGGCTGGCTGACTCCGCATGTATAGGAGGGGACATGTGATAGTATCTATTAACCCTCCCTAGACCGATCAGTGATACAAAAGTGTGGCTTTTGGTTGAATTAAAGTCTCTTAGGAAATAAACTAAAGTAATATATTCAAGGTATTATGTGTTAATACAAATCTGGCTCAGCATAGCCCCAACCAAGAAGATAAGGGAATATTTCTAATTATATTAGGGTGACCAAACGTCCTCTTGCCCGGACATGTCCTCTTTTCACGCCCTGTCCGGGGCGTCCGGGGGGGGTTTATAAATTCATGGAAATGTCCGGGTTTCATTGTTTTTCAGTTTCAGTTTCACGGCCCTTTGTGAGCATCTGAAGGCTCGGGACTGCATTTTTCGCCAAACATATAAATTACAGAATTAAAGCGCCATTCGTTGCCGTTCGAATGCCATCTGGATCGCCAAAATCCGTGCCTCGGTTCTCGAGTTACATGCCGATATGTCAGGCGTGCGACAGATTATCACCCCGGACTCCCGGAGAAGCATGCAGCTGCAGAGCCGCAGCGCCAGCGGCGCTCTCAGGGCCGCGCTCTGACGGCCGCGCTTTGAGGGCCGCTCAGCAGCGCCACCCACCCAATGGCTGAATTGCCAATGGCTGAATTGGAGTATTGCACTGTGCGGGCACAGCTGTCAGATCCGCGCGAGGCCAGAGGATGTACATACTGTATGAGTAAATTAACTATACTTTTGCTCACACAATATCTTGAATGAATGCGTTTATTTATTTCGAACATAAATTGAAAATAAATAATAATAAAAAACAAGTAATAAACAGATTAAAAAACAAACAAGCAGGAGTAGGATGAAGTGTAAACGTATGTATTCCTACCCCCTTGATTAATTGATTGATTGATTAATTGAAAACTTTATTAACAGATTGCAGAATGGGTACAATACAGTACAGCTCAATACACACAATTGTTAAGGGGATGCAGACCAGAGAAAGACTTTCGTCTTGTTTACATCAGGGTCCCCCATTTTCAATTCATCATAACATATATGACATACATGACATACAGATAGACAGTATTCAGTATACCTTCACACTCTATTATCTTATGCAACTCATATTCACTCCACAAACTGAAATATACATACATTGTTGAATCAACAGCCTGTTTCTTGAAGTTAGACTCTCCTCTAAATTGTAACCCCCCTCTCTATAACAGTTTTTTGGATGTTACCTGGGAGTGAATTGTTTCGTGCTTTAAACATGATTTGTGCAGTCTTAAATTCAGCCATGTCCCAGAGTTTCATGGCATGTGATTTAAAAAATAGTGTGTTTGTGTGTTCCAGATATCACCTTATTGATAATCTAACCTATTTTCAAATTTAAACATAACTAGTAGATGGCAGGCCGAGAGTGTCTAAAGTGAACTTGATTGATCCATGTTGGGAGACTAAACAATTCTTTGTGTGTGATATCTAGTTATTATGTTGAGTCAAAATACGTTTGTTGGCCAGCTGTCTGGTGGTCATCGGTGTTCGTAATCTTACATTTAAATTAAATGTTTGCTCATGCATATCTTTGGACACCTCTAGCTGATAAACCAATCAGGATACAGAAACGGGAATTCGGGACCCCAAAATTGTCAACAAGAACAACGGAGAATGGATCTGACTGGAACGCTAGCTGGATTATACATTATGCAACATGAGACAGTAAATACTATTGTAATAAAACGTTCAAAACTATGTTCAATTTGTGTATTGTTTTGTTACTATATAAGATTGTATTTCGCACTGTATTAAGCCATACCGACGTCACAGATGAGCTTTAGATGGTTAACGTGATATTAACGTTAGATCTATCTATCCGACCTAAATACTATTGTAATAAAACGTTCAAAACTATGTTCAACTTGTGTTTTGTTTCTTACTATAAGATTGTATTTCGCACTGTATTAAGCCATACCGACGTCAGGTGAGCTTGCTATCCATTAGATGGATAACGTGATATTAACGTTAGATCTAACCGACCACAATTTGATTAGAAATGTATTACATACCTCACTTTGTTGGTCTCTCACGAAAGTCTTTCTCTGGTCTGCATCCCCTTAACAATTGTGTGTATTGAGCTGTACTGTATTGTACCCATTCTGCAATCTGTTAACCGTTTTCAATCAATGTCAGACGTCCTCTAAGAGAATGCTATATGCAATTTGCTAATATACATAACATAGCCCGCAGGAAGGCAAAGTTGACAAACACCACAAAAGGTTTGTACCAAAATGCAATTTATTTTAAACATAATGATACATGATTAATGTATTTTTTTACTGGACTGGCCCTGTAATTTGCCCTTCAGGTGAAAACTAGCAATATGGGTGTAAGAAAATGTGTATTAATCCTGTAACATGAGTCAAGGTCAGATCTAGCCAGGCATAGAGAACAGAATGTTGATTTTTTTATGTTCAAGTTTCTTTATTAGTTGTCATACAGAAGTACAGAATACTTTTATATAAAATGCTTCTTTCTGTTTTGCTCCAGAGATTGTGCTAGATAAAAATAGATAAGTATAAAATAGAAGTCAAGTACGTAGACAAGTGTTCAATATATACATACAATGTACAATGCATAGTAGAAAAGTAACTGAGTTACAATACAATATACTATTGTCGTGAATTTATCTAAATAAAACAACTAAAAATGTACAAAATGATAAGACAAAATGCTGATTTGCAAGAAGGAGCAGGAAACACCATGTTGGTGGTAAGAGGTTGAGACAGGGACTCCCCCGACCAGGGCCAGATCATTAAGGTCATAAACTGACCCCTCGGGACTATATTAAGATAGGGCAGGAAGGAGGTATGTACTTTAGCTAAAGAGGAAACAAAAGCTTACTCAAAAAGGACCCATTTTCCCCCACCGGGCGAACCTATTTGGTAATAACAGACGGAGGAAGGAGATAATTATCTTTGAAGAACAGGAAACCAAACTGAAAATAACAGTTGAGATCAAAGGTTTACACTAGTAAGCAATTTCAGGTTACGACATGGCAGCTGGTCAGGAGACCGAGTAAAACGGACTGTAAACAGAGCCTTTCAGACTGAAGATAGATGACTCAGTAGCACCCAAGTGGGACCAAGTGTTCAATGCATCAAGGTTTAGCAAGCCAGAAACGGTAAAACAATAAGAATGCATTTAATTGGTAAATATCAGAGGTTAAGGGTTAGACCATTTGCAAAATGTGGTGTTTCATGGAGACTAGAAAATTGTCCTACAATATGAAAATCAAATAACATGTGGTGAAATGACTAACAACTGTTTTCAGCCAAGACTACCATTAGCATTGTCAAGAAAAGTGTCCATGTGTTTGGGTTCAAATAATATGATTTGATTTGCTAATTCTAAATGTAAAATAATGAACCCAATAGGCTACATTGTATAAACTTAGTTCTCTTAAAGGAATAAAAACTCTTAATGCTAGAAGATAAAACTATACAGTATTGGTCAATGGTTAATCAAGAAAACAAAGTATTCTATTGAAGGACGTATATGGTTTATTATCTGGGCATCAAGAGCCAGTCTGTCTCTCCAAGTTAGACTGTGTAAACATTGTGTCACAAGAGCATGAGGATGTGGCACTCATTGAACGAATCCCCTAATAAGGTAATGACTAAACAGCCCGGCAGATTCTATTGTGAAAATGGTGTGTCAGCATACCAGGCTGACGGGTCATGACGTGTCATCGAGCGAGGAGATCCTTTTGGCCAATGGAGAAGCCCGACCCCTGAGACACACGTCTTGGGGGAGTTCCTTCTTCTTCTTCCCTATAAGCAGGGCGGATGGAGATGGACAAAAAGAACGGAGCCTGAGGAGAGCGAGACACACAGGCGGAGAGAAGGATCCTGGAGAGAGACTGAGAGACAGACCTGGAGATGGCCTGGAGACCTCGAGAGCCGAGCCGGAGACGCACAGAGCTATGGACCCAGACGATGATAGACGATCGCCTCGCAGCAGGAGATCCTGCCACCGAGGGTAGACGAAACCAAGCGCTCCCAACCCGCTGAGGATCCGAAAGCAAGGTTGCCTTGGCGACCACCACAGAGAGAAGCCGCGTGTTGTCATGGGAAACCCGAGAGACAACAATACCACCACCGAAGGAGAAGGCTCTGATCGGCCCTAGCTGATCAGATCATGGACAGAACTGCCACACCAAAGAGACGATTAGATTGAAGTAAAGAGTTTGTACTTGTTTTGATTCATAAGCTGTGGTTTATTAAGACATAGAAATAAACACCGCAGTTTGTTTGATTGGACCACCTCGTCAGCTTCTTTCCTTAATTGAACCGAACATCTGAAATACCAAACAATGCAGAGGAGAAGGGTAAAAGACTATACGATCACCGAACTTAGATATAGGTATAAATGAAGGTAGTATACTTCAATTTGGTGCCGAGACCCGTGCTGCATTCGACCACAGCCGGTTGGAGACGACGAAAGGCTACTTCTGGAAAATGGACAGAGAGATTCTCGCCCTCGTCGACGCCTCTACGACTGGATAACTCTTCGCCTCTTCAGTCGGGGACAGCGAGTTTGAAGGTAAGTAATGAAGATGCGTTTGAAATTGGTGTAAGTCGAGCAGTCTCAAATGGGGGGTTGCTATAGGTAAAAATGGAATGTAATGGACCAGGATAATGTTGGTGTCGGAAGAGCACCGGGGTCCAGGGTTCACAACCTGGCTCTGGTCTCAGCCGCACACCAGCGCTGCACTTAGAAAGGTTAGGGTATAGAGGATGTTCGGTTAGAATGCCTGATTGGTACAATGCCAGGTGTGGTAGGACTAGTCTGGGTAGGATCGATGATAATGTAATGAAGAAAAGGGGCGCGATCCGAGTGAACGGTACAGGAGTGAGGAAAGAGGGGAAGTGTTTATAAGCCACTGTGGAGCTATAAATAAGGAATTGTTCAGGGAAACAATTGAAGGTCTGGGGATAAGTGACGTTTTTGGTTGATGAACGGGTTAAATGAAGCGCTGTTCGGAGGAACAAGAGTACAATTGTGGATTTCAAGCCCTTCATCGAACAGTATTGTGACTACCAGTAAAGAGAGGATGTAGAGGTCTGTATTTGGTTCAAATCGCGCCAACCAGAAGGGTATTTTCATGCCAGTCCGCTTAGCGAAGCGTCTCTTTTAGACTCGGCGCGCAAGGCAGACGAACGTTGGAAGACGTTCCACGCGAATCTGTCTAGACGTGATCCGACATCATCTGCTTATGATTCACCTTTTGATTGAATCTAGGAAGGTATCGACTCGTGGAGGAGAGAGAATCGGAGAAGTGGGGTTTGTGGTCAGAACGGTGAGGTTGGCGAGGCAGACCACCACTTAATGCCGTCAAGAGGCCTGCAAAGACTCTCCACGGAGTGACGTTATGAAGATGGAAAGAGGGGTGGGGTATAGCGGGGTGAAAATATGTGTTCTTGGTAAATATGAAGCACTTTGAAGGAAGGAACTGCGCTTGTGATGGGAACATGGGAAAGAATTGTGTGAAATGGGCGAGGTAGGAAATGCGCTTAGAATGAATGTGGCCAAGTGAATAGTATGCTTATGAATAGGACATTGTTTTGCTAAGTATATATGTTTGAATGGATGTAAGTTAGAAGCTATGAGTGAATGCCAATGTATTTTTTGGATTATTGTAAAACGCTGGTGAACAAGACGGTGGCGGAGAAACCGTAACACTGTCCGTGGGAAGGGGCATTTATTTAGCTGCCGGCATTAGCCGAGGACGACAGGACAAGCGTATGGACGCTGTGTTACGATATCGAGTGAATTGAATGAATGGCAAGAGTGATGGAACTGAAATGATGTGTGAAGTTCGTTGACATTTTTCAAATCGGTGGTGTTGAGGTCTAAATTTAATGTAGAAGCGATCAGAATAAACAGAGTTTTTGGAGCTGATGACGTCACTGGGAGCGTCTAGGCTTGGGGAGCGTTGGATTTAAAATACTGTGTATTTCGGCCAGGCGGGGCCGAACGGGCGAGCGGACTAGGATAAAGATAATGATATATGTTCTGTGAACGGGGGCTAAATAGAATTAAAGTTATGTTGCGGGGTATGACAGGGGTTGTGTAAACGTCGCGATGTGTTGTGCCGCTCGTATCAACAGGATAATGGGCCGTTTAGGAGAAGTTATGATGGAGGCTAAGCTAAGCTAATGGAGCTAGCAGTACTGAGCTAACAATGCTAAAATGCTAAGCTACCTGTGCTAACAAATGCAGCATGATTGAACTCTCGGGGAATATCGCGTGTTGCTACTCTTGGTGGCTGGCACGAGACCTTAGAGAGGAGTGGACAGGGACTTCCGGTGTAGGGGGTTCTGGGGATTGTGGTTTTATTATTTGACGTCAGGTGGTTGTGCTGCGTGGTGACGCTCTTGCGAGGGAGGGTGAGGGCGCCTCCTGCAGGACGTTGTGAATACTGTAGTGCAATGGAGGTGATGAACGAAACGTTCCGGCGGAGGGCGGTGTTGCCTCTTTGATAGTTACGCCTCTCCTTCACAGGTGAACGGGGTGCAGTAGCGGACAGTTTGTGGTTATTATGGGTGTTGGTTTTTGAGTTGCGACCATCTTTGGGCATTTGTAATTCTTTTTATCGGTTTTTCCAGTTGTTGATGACGAATGTATATACTTGTTTAGTTATCGATCTATATTTGTTGTGGGCCCAGTATAATGGCACTAGTGGGATAGAAATGTGTTAGATGTGTGGGTTTGTTTTGTGGCTTTTCTAGATATTATTCCAATGTTAGGTGGCTGATGAGTGTCTGGTGTCTGGTGGTTGGGACATGTAGACGGTATGTGTCAGTCTGCGCATGCGCGCCGCGGTCGGTCGGCGCAAGGGGGATGGACTATGGGCTTTTGATAAGGCAGTGGACAGTGGAGGGCTATAGGGGGCGATGTTGGACAAGACTAGTTGGAGTGGGACGTGTGTGCTGTGCGGGACTTGCGTGAACCCCCCCCCCCCTTTTCTCCTCTGTCTCTTCCTCCCTCTTTCACACTCTCCCCTCCCTGCCTTCCTCCCTCCCTTCCTCCCTGCCTTCCTCCCTCCCTCCCTCCCTGCCTCTCTCACTCTCCCCTCCCTCTCTCCCTCCCTCCCTCCCTGCCTCTCCCTCCCTCCCTCCCTGCCTTCCTCCCTCCCTACCTCCCTCCCTCCCCGCCCCTCTCCTCTCCATCCCTCTCTCCCGGCTTGACTTTGTTGAGATAACAGGTTCTCAAAGGGAGCTTTATTCGGGGTAGATTGCCTTTATGGTGAGGCTTGGAGTATTGGTTATATTAATGTAGGGTTTACTTTCTAAGTTAGGATTACATAAGGATAAATGAAATATTCATGTTCATTTTGGAGCCCCCCCCCTCCTCCCTGTCTCTCCTCCCTCCCACTCTCTCTCCCTCTCTCTCCCTCTATCTCTCTTTCCCTCCCGGTATTCTCCCCCTCCCATATCCCTGGCTCCCTGCTTAATACTGTTGGGCTGCCAGGTTTGCATAGGTGTTTTATTCAGGTTGTAGTGCCCCGGCGGTAAGATTTAAAATATAGTGTTAGATATAGGAACTCCATGCAGACTCGTTTGGTCTGATTAAGTTAAGGTTTGATTTGAGTTTATGTTGGCAGCAGGTGCTGAAGATAGTGTTTAGAGCCCTGTGGGTTAACTGGACCAGGCGATACGGTAAAGTCTGCTAAGTAGGTATAGAAGGGTTTTGTTATAGTTAATGTTGAATTGAGAGCCCCCCCCCTTCCTCCGTCCCTGTATCCCTCCCTCCCTTTTCTCTTCCCTCCGCCCCCCCTCTGTCTCTCCTTGTATTTCTCCCTGTGATTCTCCATCCCTTCCTTTCTCCACGTGTGCCCCCCCCCTCAATGGCTTGCCTGAGAATGGATTGTGGGGTATGCTGCAGGCCATTGCTGGGTTGAGTGTTGGACCCGTGTTGGGGTCCTTGGAAGCAGGTTTAGCTTTGCGGCATGTTGTGCGTTATTGGTGTGGATGTTTATTTGAGCTGCGTTGTTATTGTGTATGTGGAGTAGGGACCGGAGGAGCGCTGGCCTGTCTAGGTGCAGGTGATGGTAGGATGAGTTGTGGTATTCTTTGAGAAAAGGAGCTTGGGGTGTTTCCGTTCAGGTTCGAAACTGAAGGGAAAACGCTTTGGGCTGTGAGTTGACGGTTCTTTGTGAATTCGAGGATCTGAGGGAATATTGCGGTAGGTATAGTGCAGGTGTCCATGAGTTTAATGACATGAACATCTGAGCTATATGACGGTCAGGGTTTTAGTGATCTAAATTGCTGAACATTTATTGTTTTCCCTGGTTGGTAGTTGGAAGCTGTGACAACACTAAAGGATTTTTTTAGTGTTGTGAGGGGGAAGTGGTTGTGTGTAAGTGTGTGTGTGAAGAGGAATGAAATTGATGTTGTATGAAAGGTGGGAAGCGAAAGTTAATATTACATTTAGTCAATACGCTAAACGGTCATTTAAAGTATGAAATAGGATCAGGATGAACGGATTCATCAAAGCAAAAAGAAATTGGAACGGATGAAGGACCAAGTTTACAAAGGTTATTAGACAATTGATAGGCGTGGGACTAATGATTATGTTTCCCAGAGAATCAGGTGAAGAGAACACACAGGGGATTGGAAACCTCCAGTTTTTCCTGTTGGAGGAATGGACAAACACAAGATAAGCTGTATCGTTATTTTCAAACAAATCGCACCATATCTCTCTAAAAATATTAGAATAGTGTTGCCCGACATTTCCAATGCATAACAGATAGTGGAAATAAAAGGGAAATGCCACTGATGTTAAGTTGGATGTTTTTGCTTTCTTTCTGCACAGGTGCTCGGCCGGACAGTTGGGGCTCTAACGATTTCGATAACCAACTGGGGAAACGGCTATATACGCCTTGGTATAAGTATGAATGATAAGCCAGTTATCAATCCTTGTCTGCACAGTAAAAGTTTGACAGTGTGAGTGGTTTTAACTCAAGTAAGTAGAAATAGTTTTAGAGACGGAGAAACTTGTTTTTTCAAACGGTTATTGCAGGAGTGTTTGAAAGTGGAGTGAATGACTGTAACATAGGAAGTTCACCTTAGTGGAACATTGATAGGAACAACTGAAGCGTTAGATGCAATAACAATAGAATAACAAAAACAAGAGTAAACGATCAGTCTGTTTCAATAACCCGTAGTATTAAAAAAGAAATATATATATATATATATATATATATATATATATATATATATATATATATATATATATATATATATATATATATATATAGAAATGGCCCACAGTAGTCAGGCCATGGGTGGGAGAAAGCCGAGGGCCTCTGCAGACATTTCCCAGATAGACTTTACCAGTAATGATAATCTGATTGATTGGAATAGGATGGACTTCTCTCATGTGACCAGTACGATAGAAGGACTTGAAATGTTGACTTTGGTTCCAATACAGGAGAGAGAACCAGTGACAACGGTATTACTCCAACCAGAACCGATCCGTGCTGGAGTGTCCATTGCAGGCGACTGCAGTTTAACCAAGGGACAGAGAAAGAGACTGAGAAGAGCGGCGTTGTTACAGCAGTCCCACGGAGTCCACTCTGGCCGTATGGCTGGAACTGAGACCGACAGCAGGTATGGAACTATACACGAACAGTTTCTACAGCCCACCCGTTTCCCATGTCCAGTCGTCCCTCGAGACCAAAGCCGGGATGAGAGGCGTGGGCTGGTGACGAGGGGCCAGCCAGCGAGGGCCAGGGTGGAGGAAGAGGAGAGGATGACGTGCCTCTCTTCAGAAAGACAGAGAGCGTTTGTAGAAGCGTTCAAACGACATGAAAAGGTTCATCGAGACTTGAGGAAGACAGAGCGGGCGTTTGGTCAAGCCGCACACGAGATGCGGGGGCTGGAGCAAAAACTGGCTGAAAAGACTGTACTGTTGAGTGGTACGGTTCGTGATGTCATGTTTCGGGCGTCAGACCTAGGCCGCCGTGATCAAGGAATGCCCTGTGCTCCGTTGCCCGGACAGGGAACTGGGCCGCGACAGGGTGAACAGAACCGCAGGAGGGGTGAGTTTCCAGGCCCCTCCCGACAAGAAAAGGCCAGAGGAGAGGCAGCAGAAAAGGACAGGTATGCCCCTCTCTCCTCCAGGCAACAGGACATGCGACCGGAGGACAGGAGAGGGGTGGACCTGGCGAGAGCTGTGGGATGCCAGCCGAGAGACTGCTGGGGTCGTGGTAAACTGGGACCGCCTGGATGGCCGGCGTCGGCTGTGTGCTGGCATTGTGGGGAGATCGGCCATCTCGCTCGGTCATGTGACAAAGGGTGGCGGGCTCAGCAAGAGTCCAATAGAAAGCAAGAGTCCATCAGAAAACAGAGTTGCTGGCATGTGGAAAGTTGGGACATTTTCAGAGGGGGTGTAAAGAGGTTGTGTCTGCAAAGGCCATAGGTTGAATAAGAACGAAGCAGGTATGCACAAGCGAAGCTAATAGTGCTCGGGAAAATAGAGTTATTAATAAGTTAAAATGGGAAAAAGGACTGATTGGAATAAAAATAGAATAAAAAATATATAGAAGCGTTGGTACATTAGGTTATGAGTGGAAGCGACTAAAATGGATGTGCGACTAACAGGGAGAGATGAAATGACTGACAGATGCATGAGCCAATCGTACTAACAGTTAATTAATAGACCAATCATGGGTTTTCCTTGTTGCTACAGTGTGTCTGATCAACTCTTGCTGTGGCAGTGAGGAAAACGTGAGGGAGAATGGTATGGTGGACGATTTTTGGTATCTCCCACCTGTGCAGCCTGGCCCGGCTGCACAGATTGGAGAGAAAGAGAAAAATGGTCACCTCAATGACTTTTGTGGTCATGTGGACTTGGGTCTAGATTAAACAGTTAATATTAGGTATTTAATATTAGACAGAGTTAAGAACAAAGGACTATTTATAGTAGTGATTACATACTTGATCCAAGGGTGGTCAAGGGAAAAAAATAAAAAATAAAATTATTTCATTACTTATTTTATTTCTTTTTGGATTTTTAATTTTGCTGTCTTGGTTTTTGCGGGGGTATTTATGCCTCTAGATGATAGTTTGATTCTGTTGGATGGGTGTGTAGCATGAAGGCACTCACGATTTTTTGTTAATTTGAAATTTTCTTTGTTTTTGTTTGGACACTGTTTTGTTTAGGAACTGGCTGGCTGGGAGGGATCTCTCGCCGGTCAGGGATAGCAGGTGGTGGTGACACAGCGAGACTGGTAGGAAAGTCTGAGATAATGAGCTGGGAACTGAGAAATGGACGGGAGCTGGTTCATGGTTTGTTTTCCGCTCATTAAGAGTCCAGATGTAGAATCTGGGGGGTTGTGTCACGTTTTGGGATATGTTCATGTAGGGTGCAGACATGTGAATTTGATGATTGACTTATGGGAGACTCTGCACCGGCTTGTTGAGGGCTGGCGGAGTATGTGGGATGTGTGTTTAAAGGGACTGTGGTTTGTTGCCATGCACATAGGTTCTGTTGGTGATTGGCCTCGTCTAGAGCTGACTGTCCGGACCGAGGTGGCTGTCTGGAAACGAGGTATTGATAGTGAAATAATGGTTATTCCACTTTCAAGGGTGGAGGTAGTATTGTGTTGAACTTGAGACATTTGATCTAGTAAAATAGTACAGCACAAAAACAAATGAGACAAAGGTGATTTGATTGAATGCTAACTTAAGAAGCCGTGAAATAGATAGATAATTAATTTGGAGATAAATGTATTGTCAAAATGCAGAACAGTAGAGATGTATCTGCGAAAATAAAAGTTTCCAATCTATTGTGTGTTTGTAAATAACAATCCAAAATGCAAAAAGGACAGAGGGAAAATCGTTTCCTTCTGTGGAAAATCGGAGCAGTACCGAGACCTGCATACAACAAAGAAGAGGCTGTGGTTAGCACAAAATACAACAAGAAGAAAAAACAGTCAAAACGAGTTAGCAGTAAAGACCTCAGGAGGTTGGAATAGGGATGAAAGTGAAGAATAATTGAGGCCTCAGTGGTCTTTTCAAGGAGAAGAAATGATTTTTGTTTGCTTGTTTGAATCTCCCTCAATGGTTTAGAGTGTTAATCTTTTATTGGTGTGATGTATTAATCTTTTCTTGCAGAGTCAATTACACAAAACAGACACATTGAAGCTAATTACACGGATAATGTATAGTCATAATTGAAATAAGCTGAGAATGGTACGATGTTCTTTTTGTATAAAGAAACGGACCTAGACTGGATGGCGTATAAATAACTGATAATGTGTATAACTGTGCAAGGAGGAAGAGGTAGGTGAAATGATGAATTTTGTAACTGTACAGATGAAAATGGGTTTGGTAGTTCGATTTGTGTAAATTTTGGATTTTTTTGAAATTTTAGAAAATATTAGCAAAAATGGTAATTATGGTTTTTAACATGTTTAATTTAGAACATTGGTGCTATATAGTGGGTTATAAAACCCACTAAGGGTGGATTGTCGTGAATTTATCTAAATAAAACAACTAAAAATGTACAAAATGATAAGACAAAATGCTGATTTGCAAGAAGGAGCAGGAAACACCATGTTGGTGGTAAGAGGTTGAGACAGGGACTCCCCCGACCAGGGCCAGATCATTAAGGTCATAAACTGACCCCTCGGGACTATATTAAGATAGGGCAGGAAGGAGGTATGTACTTTAGCTAAAGAGGAAACAAAAGCTTACTCAAAAAGGACCCATTTTCCCCCACCGGGCGAACCTATTTGGTAATAACAGACGGAGGAAGGAGATAATTATCTTTGAAGAACAGGAAACCAAACTGAAAATAACAGTTGAGATCAAAGGTTTACACTAGTAAGCAATTTCAGGTTACGACATGGCAGCTGGTCAGGAGACCGAGTAAAACGGACTGTAAACAGAGCCTTTCAGACTGAAGATAGATGACTCAGTAGCACCCAAGTGGGACCAAGTGTTCAATGCATCAAGGTTTAGCAAGCCAGAAACGGTAAAACAATAAGAATGCATTTAATTGGTAAATATCAGAGGTTAAGGGTTAGACCATTTGCAAAATGTGGTGTTTCATGGAGACTAGAAAATTGTCCTACAATATGAAAATCAAATAACATGTGGTGAAATGACTAACAACTGTTTTCAGCCAAGACTACCATTAGCATTGTCAAGAAAAGTGTCCATGTGTTTGGGTTCAAATAATATGATTTGATTTGCTAATTCTAAATGTAAAATAATGAACCCAATAGGCTACATTGTATAAACTTAGTTCTCTTAAAGGAATAAAAACTCTTAATGCTAGAAGATAAAACTATACAGTATTGGTCAATGGTTAATCAAGAAAACAAAGTATTCTATTGAAGGACGTATATGGTTTATTATCTGGGCATCAAGAGCCAGTCTGTCTCTCCAAGTTAGACTGTGTAAAAATTGTGTCACAAGAGCATGAGGATGTGGCACTCATTGAACGAATCCCCTAATAAGGTAATGACTAAACAGCCCGGAAGATTCTATTGTGAAAATGGTGTGTCAGCATACCAGGCTGACGGGTCATGACGTGTCATCGAGCGAGGAGATCCTTTTGGCCAATGGAGAAGCCCGACCCCTGAGACACACGTCTTGGGGGAGTTCCTTCTTCTTCTTCCCTATAAGCAGGGCGGATGGAGATGGACAAAAAGAACGGAGCCTGAGGAGAGCGAGACACACAGGCGGAGAGAAGGATCCTGGAGAGAGACTGAGAGACGGACCTGGAGATGGCCTGGAGACCTCGAGAGCCGAGCCGGAGACGCACAGAGCTATGGACCCAGACGATGATAGACGATCGCCTCGCAGCAGGAGATCGTGCCACCGAGGGTAGACGAAACCAAGCGCTCCCAACCCGCTGAGGATCCGAAAGCAAGGTTGCCTTGGCGACCACCACAGAGAGAAGCCGCGTGTTGTCATGGGAAACCCGAGAGACAACAATACCACCACCGAAGGAGAAGGCTCTGATCGGCCCTAGCTGATCAGATCATGGACAGAACTGCCACACCAAAGAGACGATTAGATTGAAGTAAAGAGTTTGTACTTGTTTTGATTCATAAGCTGTGGTTTATTAAGACATAGAAATAAACACAGCAGTTTGTTTGATTGGACCACCTCGTCAGCTTCTTTCCTTAATTGAACCGAACATCTGAAATACCAAACAATGCAGAGGAGAAGGGTAAAAGACTATACGATCACCGAACTTAGATATAGGTATAAATGAAGGTAGTATACTTCACTATACAGTACAATGCAGAAATGGGATGAGGTACAATTTAGGTACAATTTACAGTAAGGTGTAATGAGGTATGGGTTGTAGTGCAAATTCTTTGCCAATAAATATAAAGTGTGTTTAGGTGTTCTAAAGTGGGTGCTGCAGTGAGTTGTTTGTTTAAAGTGAGTGTGTGCGTGTGGATGTGTGTGCTGTGAGTGCATTTGATGGTTGTTACATAGTGTTATTGTCATTTGTATGTGTGTAATGTGTAACTAGTACAGTGGAGGGGTGTCCAGTCCAGGGCCCAGAGAGTAGAGAGCTGTGTGAGTCGTCCCCGGACAGCTTATGTGAGAGGATGACCATCCTTGTTCAAAAGTTGAGCTCTTGCAGATTAGCCTGGCCCCACTTCTATCCAGAACAATATATATATAAGGGGACTGCACATTGTTTATTCACTGTGCTGTTTACCATGGCCTCTCATTCAATCATGATATTCATTGTTTTGGGAAATACAGGTCCTGTAGTTGCCACTCTGATAATGGTTCTTGATATAGAGCAGGGCCAGTCACCTCAAGAGCTCAATCTTTGAGCTTGCATGATTACTATAGAACTCTCAGGCTAGGGTTAGATTAGGCCTAGAATATATCTGTCGTGTGGTCCAGGATTGAGCATCTGGGGAAACAGAAAAACAATCAATACATTTTGGAACATTGTTACTACAATAGATAACGTTATTCATCATATTAACAGATTGCAGAATGGGTACAGTACAGTACAGCTCAATACACACAATTGTTAATGGGATGCAGACCAGAGAAAGACTTTCATCTTGTTTACATCAGGGTACCCCATTTTCAATTCATCATAACATATTACATACATGACATACAGATAGACAGTAAACAACAGCACAGGGACCATCCAATATCAAACTATTGTTAAGGGGATGCAGACCAGAGAAAGACGTTTGTCTTGTTTACATCAGGGCCCCCCATTTGTAATTCATAGTGACAACAGCATCTAAAACAATATATTTATATGTATATTTATATATTGGAAGAGTATATTTATGAGACAGTATATTTTGTACATATGTAACGGTTGTGACAACGTCACCTCAAACGTCTAACATCACAGGCAACAACACAGACCGCTATACCATAGTGTAACACACAGCAAGAATGTGAAACAAGTTACTATTATTAGTATTGGGTTAGAGTTGTTTGATTTACACTAACGTAATGTTAGATTGCTATCTGAGAAAGTTAAAATGCTAACGTAACGTTAGTCTATGTGAGCTGGCTACAACATTTTCCAATGTGTAATCGGAAGTCAAAACGGACTGCATATAAACATCTGATGACTCATAACTTCCTATCACGTTTGAATAATGCTGTAAAGTTAAGTAAAAATGCATTTCAATAGTAATGTATATGAATTGAGAGCTTACCGATGCAGAGCTAAATCCAGTGTTGTCAACAGACGAGTCGCAATTTTACTTCCTAGTTTCCGGAGCTTGAGGAATGTCATTGGGAGAAATCAAGTCACCTGACGTTGTAACGCGTTTTGATTGGTTCCGCAGCAACGCCCCTTTTCACAAACGTAGGTAGTTTTTATCTTATCAACACATTAATTTTCATAAAGATATGACCCAAAAACCGTTGCCAACAAACGGAAATGTGTTATTATAGTATATTATGTAGTTCATATTACAATAACATATACTCTCTAAAACCAGATCAATCATTTCATTAACGGAAGCCTCTAGCAACCTTCGGCCCACCGTCTATAGCCCTGATTCCCCCAATCAGGGCTAGTTATGTTTCAATTTGAAAATAGGGGCGGTCCTAATGCCCAACTGTTGCCAGCTTAAATTTCTTAATACCAAATTAGTTTTATGTCCAAATCTTTTGTTCTTTCTTTTGTTTGGCATAATACTTACATTTTATTCTAGGTCTGGTTCTAAGGCACATTCTAGTATTCTTTACCACATTCTTACCATAATATAACACAATAGACATTTATATTGGTCCACCCATTTGTTTTACTCATTATTATTTTAGAATCTTCCTACAGGCATGTTCCTTCAAGACATTACATTTGCATACAGTTCTTGACCTAAACCACTTTATTTAAGACTACATATTTTCATCTCAGCGTTGGAATATAATTTAGGGTGACCATATTTTGATTTCCAAAAAAGAGGACATGCTGGCCCCAGCCTCGAGATACTTAATGATACTTTGCACAATCGAAGCAGGCATGGCCACCTTCATTTCACTATGTCTTGTGTATGTACTGTACTGTATGTGATGAATAAACCTCTTGTAATGTAATTTCCTGTGAGGTCACACAGGGACCGGGGGCGTGTATGCTTTACCCAACGCAGTTGTGCGATTTGCGAATCTGATTGGCCACTGACGTTTCTGGTCATGTGACATGTGCGCCCAATAGCGTGACGAGCTGTGTCTTTGCCCATTTCCGCGTCGAACAGCCTGCAAAGCACCTGGCGTTCTATCGCCATGCTCTAAGACAAACTCTAACCTTAACCAACTTCGAAAGAGTGCCTAAGCTTAACCGGCGAAAGAACTTGCCGTCACGCTCTAAGGCAAACTCTAACCTTAACCGACTTCGAAAGAGTGCCTAAGCTTAACCGGCGAAAGAACTTGCAGTCACACGATTGGTGCACATGTCACATGACCAGAAACGTCAGTGGCCAATCAGATTCGCAAATCGCACAACTGCGTTCACGCGACCGGGGGCCCTGTTATAAAAAGGAGGGCCTCGGGAAACAGGGGAAGAGGAAGAAAAAAAGAAGAATGAGAATCAACATAAGAAGATGTCTACAACTTCCAGTGAAACCTCATCGGTGAAGGCAAAAATAATGACATCTACTGCAACACAAAGGAACTTTAGATTATAGGATTGGACTTTGCTTGTTTAAGAATCTTTGTAACCAATCATTTGAGAAAGGTGGACACCAGCGCACCTTTGCTTACGTGTAAACTGGATCCACCTAATCTATAGAGTATACAACTTTTTGAGAGTGAATTGGGTCCCATTTTGTGGTCAGCCAATAAATCACTGTTAAAATAGAAAATGCAAAGGAAGAAATGAAGCACAATGAAGAATGAAGAATTTATGTTAGCCAAATAACTAAATTACAATAATAGATATAGATAAAATATAATCTTTTCATACATTCATAATAATTTATTTAATATTCTACAGCAATTTTTTACGTGGTCGTCTTTTTACACGAATATGGTACAGTGGACATGCTGTAAAAAAAAAATGATAATAATAATAATAATAAAAGAAAGTCTAAATTGTGGGCGGCTAGGTGGTGTAGTGGGCAAGGCACTCGCCACCAGTGTGGAGACGCTAGGATTCGCGTGTTCGAATCCAGCTCTCCACATTGTTTTCAGTTTAGCTGGTCGTCCGCAGTAATACACATTGGCCGTATTACGGGGAGGGAAAACTGAAGGGTGGGGATCGAACGTTGTGAACAAGCGACTCCTACAAGTCGGTTGGTGCGCCTGCGCAGTAGAATCAGGAAGTGTCGGGGGCAGCGTGAGCCTCCCACGCGTTACTCCTCGACACTGAGAGATCGAGCTGCGCAGGTGAAAAGATGCGACTGCTGTTACCTCAAGTACCGGAGGGGACTTGTGCTATGTATGACTTAGTCCACATTGCAGCCGGCTTGTGGGAGGCAAGAAACAGCGTTCGTGACAGGGGAGGGTTGAATTGGATGATACGAAATTGGGATGGGAGAAAATATAGAAAAATGGGAGAAAAAGTGGATCAAAAAAAAAAAAAAAAGTCTAAATTGTAAGATGTTTTATTAACCCTAAATAGGTAGGAAATCACAAAAAACTATTATTTTGAGGACACTTTTTTCCCTCGGTTCCCAGGAGGATATTGATTCCCAGGGAAATTCAGCACTACAGATAGTTCACAATAAACCTTTAGGTAGTAAAACATCTAAAATCACAAATAAGAATAAAAATACAGTCAGGTATATACATTCTAAAATATGTATATAGATTCTAAAATATACAGTAATATACAGTAAAATGTACAGTAATAAGTGTACAAAATATATATATATATATATATATATATATATATATATATATATATACAGTATATAATAATAACAATATGTCGACGTAAAGGTAAAAGTCATAAGTCAAAAAGTCCAGGAAGATGTGCCAGAGTTTGTACTGTCATTCTGTGCTCAGTGAGACAGTGAGGCACAGTGATGCGTTATATAGTCTGATGAAGGACTTCCTGTGCCGTTCAGTGTTGCATCTTGGGAGTCTAAATCTGTGTATAGTGGGTGGGAGGGGTTGTCCATAATGGTGTGGAGCTTAGCAAGGCTCCTCCTCTCTGACACCATCTCTGGAAACGGGGGTCACAGGTGTACTCCTCCTCCTCCCCAGATCCACAGCCAGTTAGAGACTAGCAGGGGCCGCTGTGGCAAACCTGTTGTAAAAGGGCTTTGATGTCCTTCCTGACCCAAGGCTTGTTATTTGGGTAGCAGGTAACAGTACTTGACAGGACATTGGAGTCCACACAAAAGTTTATGTAATCCGTGATGCACTCTCTGAGTCGATGTCCTCATAGAGTGCCTGCCAGTCGGTAACCTCAAAACAGCCCTGTAGTGACTCTTGGGCCTCCTCCGACCAAGTTATTTTGTTATTTTGGTCGCAGGCTGTCTTTTTTTTTTTTTTTTTTAATCTTTTTCCCCCTTCTTTTTCCGTTTTTCTCCCATCCCAATGTTAGTCGTTATGCCAATTCCCAATCCCCTTCCTGGTCGTTGCGCACTCTACCCCCTACCGTTGGTCTAGGAGGGCGGAGACTATCACATGCTTCCTTCGACACATGTGTAGCCAGCCCACCGCTTCTTTTCACCTGGCAGCGCGGACTCTCACTGGGAGAGTGTAACGTGTGGAAGGTCACACTACCTCTCCCAGATCCTTCCCTTGCTGTGCAGGCGCCCCGACCGAACTGTAGGAGTCGCTGTTTACAACGACCAGGACCCACCCACGCCGGCTTCCCACCCGCTAACACTGCCAATTGTGTTAGTATGGACGGTCGGCCAAGCCGGAGGCACCACAGCCGGATTCGATCCCACTGGCTCTGTGGTGGTAGACAGACGCTTAGTCCGCTGCGCTACCCGGCCGCCCTCGCAGGCTGTCTTTTGACTAGAGGCACATAACAGGGGTTGAGGTGAACCAGGTTGTGATCTGACTGGCCCAACTGTGGTAGTGGTGAGGAGCTGTACGCCTCCTTGATGTTGGCATACAGCAGATCCAGGGTCCTATTTTCCCTGGTGTGGCAGCTGACATATTGTGAGTTTGGTGGTGATTTGTGCAGTTTAACATGATTAAAATCCCTTGAGATGAGGATTAGAGCTTTCGGATGTTTTGTCTGAAGACATGCAATCGCGCTGTGGATGACGTCACACGGAGCAGTTGGGTTTGCAGAGGGGTTGGGTTTGCAAACCGCCATCATGATAAGAAGGGGAGTCCTACAGCTAACATCTCTATATTCGGGTCACAGTGTCGCTCTTTGATTGTTATATGGCCGGGATTACACCATCTCTTATTAATAAATAAAGCAAGCCCCGCTCCTTTCCGCAGTGTGAAACCCGTCTATAGAGACGTTGCTATCCATCTAAAGGCAATTTTCAGTCAGTATGTACACAAGACAAGGACTACCAACATATTCCATGAAGGCATGATCATTTGAAAAACTAAAACTGTGACAAATTAAAAAGGTATCTAAAACTTAAAGGAAAACTCCAAAATGTTGGGAAATTAGCTTATTTGCCATCTACCCTGGAGTTAGACAAGAAGATACATACATTTTTCTTCTCTGTGCATGCAGTAGGAGTAGGAAGACGTTGGGAACTAGGCTAATGGAGGAACCTACTTCCAGTGACTGACGCTAAGCTAGGCTAACGGTGCGCGTCTTCCTACTCCTACTGCATGCACAGAGAGAAAAAAGGTATGTATCTTCTTGTCTAACTCCAGGGTAGATGGCAAATAAGCTAATTTCCCAAAATGTCATCCCCCCCCCCTCTCCGTGATGAGAGGAGAGAGTCTCTTCTGGTTTCTTCCCTCTTAGTCTCAGTCAGATTTTAGTCTGCCCTTACCCGGAACCACTGTCACCTTTTAAGGATCTTCGTCCTAGCAACGACGGCCCACCCCCTTCTGGTTGTCATGTGCCGCTGCCATGACAACAGCTTTAACCTTTACACACATCAAAACGTTTCATTACTGTAAAAACCTCCATCGCCCTGCTCCTGTGTCCCCTGCCCCGCCGTTATCTTTGTTGATGTACTGGGGAATTCAAAACATTCTGCCCTGCTCAGTGTGGTACTCACACTAACACCCTGCTCGCTCTGAACCACTTCTTCTATCACCGTCTTCTAAGGCAAACACATTTCGACCTCTCTGACCCCGCCCCCTTTAGATGCTCTCATCTCCCCCAATCTATACATCACATACATTGAAAAACACCCAAAAACACCCGTTTCCTTCACACTGTTTGATGACATTACAGATTCTACCTTTAAAAACAACCAAAACTAGCAAATGATTAAAATAATATTAAAAAAAGATTTAAAGATCTGAAACTAAGATAACATTTTAATTTTATCATAACATAAAAATAAATAAGGACACAATGCCATAGATGCACAGCGTCACAGGCTTTAAGGAGGAGCTGTGGTCCGTGTCGTGTTAGAGGTGCCCTTTGATTTGCCAGTACAACCCAAACACACTTGCATAATGTGATTAAAGAGTAACGTGGGGCATCGACTGTGATATTGGCAGAATGCTCAGACCTCTCTCTCTCTCACAAATAGGCAATAGCAAACTTAAATACTTAGCTAACCTATAAACATGGCTCAGTATGTCAGTAATAATGATTTTCTACCAGGAGCTTTCAACTGCACGTGTTGCACATTATTGTTGTCAAGACTCATGTATAGATTGAACTGGACTTATACAAAGTGGAATGCCGTTCAGCCGCCACTAGGGGCAGAGTGGCTAAGTATGAGTGAATGAAGGAAGGAAGGAAGGAAGGAAGGAAGGAAGGAAGGAAGGAAGGAAGGAAGGAAGGAAGGAAGGAAGGAAGGAAGGAAGGAAGGAAGGAAGGAAGGAAGGAAGGAAGGAAGGAAGGAAGGAAGGAAGGAAGGAAGGAAGGAAGGAAGGAAGGAAAGAAGGAAGGAAGGAAGGAAGGAAGGAAGGAAGGAAGGAAGGAAGGAAGGAAGGAAGGAAGGAAGGAAGGAAGGAAGGAAGGAAGGAAGGAAGGAAGGAAGGAAGGAAGGAAGGAAGGAAGGAAGGAAGGAAGGAGTAACCCGTCATTCAGCAATGCAAGGGGTCTGGTTTGGCCATCATGCCTATTGGTGTGTAACTGGACTGTCAAGAGACACGGTGAACCTCACTCTGTATCTGTCAAACACACCATGACGAATGGCCACAACGTCTCACAGCATTAATAGTTCACTTTTCCCACACTGCTGCCAAACACCAGGGCATGAGTCCAGAACCACAAGACCATAACTCTCACGAGCTCCATAAACTAATCACTTCCTGGTTTTCCGCTATTTAAAGATACTGCCGCTTCATCTGCATGAAGGTGAGTATTCTAGGGTTATGAAATGTACACCGATTCATGTGTCAGTTAGATTATTCAGGGGTGGTTAGAGAGTGGGAAAGACAGGAGTTTCAATAGCTCCACCCACTCCAAACTGTAATCTATTCAAATTTGAAGCGTGCCACAAGGGGGGCCATTAAAGATTCCCCTGGGCCATGAGCTGTCGCACGTCACTAGTTTCAACTGAGGGTGGGGGGTTTGGTGAAAATCAAAAAACGTCTGCGTCTTTGTAAACGGCCTGCCTTTCAAAAATAGAGCAGCCTATGGGAGACTTAGAGACTTAGAAAACAGATGGAATTGTTAGCTTTAGCTCAGCTTACCCCCCCCCCCCCCCCCCCACACACACACACACAGACTTCCTTTTCAACAAAATCAATTTAGAACATTTTCACAAGCTCTACTCTGCTTTGCCATACGTGTCTTTGGAATCTATTCCATTCCCGTCAGAGACATAATTAGATAAATTAGAAGTGTCTGACCTTACGGACACCGTGACTGAAACTCCACAATGTGTCAATTTAGGACCTCGTTAGAAGTGTAGCAGTGATTTTGTGAGATGAGTTGGACGAGACCTCAGTCTTGTCATTACGGGAGCAGTAGGTCATTCATTTACGGGGGCAGACAGGCTGTGACCTGTGCCAGTTCACATTCAGTCAATGCCCGCTCCACAAGCTACAATCACCATACTATACCAACAGGACTTGGAAAGCTGCCTGTGCCGAGACGGATCAGGAGGTAGAGCGGTCGTCTGGTAATCGTAAAGTTCCCAGTTAGATTACCGCTCCTCCTTGCATGGTTGCCTCCATCGGTGTGTGAGTGAATGGGTGAAATGTGAGGAACAAAAATTGTAAAGTGCTTTGGATAAAAGCGCTATATAAATGCACCATTTACCATCAAGAGACCTGAATAATAGACATGTAAATTAACATTATTAAAAGCTATAGATAACATTCTGCCACTAGATGTCGCACTAGAGCACCAGCATGTCAGACCAAAATTATTATTGTAAGTATGCTGTACCATCAAACTGTCCAACTACAGTAGTATATACAATTCTTTTTTAATTGATTACTTGATAAATCAATAGTGGGGGGGAAACAATACATTTATTCCGCAACTTTCTAAAAGCCCTGTGGATATATTATGAATTATTAATAATGAATAATATATTTTTTAACCTGTTTAAAGGAACACACCAATATTATGGGAAATGCACTTTACCGTTGTTGTAGAATTCATATGAAGAAATAGTTCCATGGGAAGAAAGGTAGGCTTGGACACCAGGTCAGAGTAAATGTCTCTTTGGTTGGATGTTGGTTTATTTCAGCAAAGCGGCAAACAGCATTATTCATAGTACAGCAGACGATAGGTCCCTCCATGACAACAGTCTCGGCCAAACTGCGTGTCCTAATGTCAAGTACAGTGGTCTATATGCCCCAAAACATAGTCTAATCCTGTTCTGTGATTGGCTATCACTACTGGATGGATCTCTGTCTGAGTGTGTTTCTGATGGGTGAAAGTGTGTGAGTCATAAGGTCTGTCACATGAACTAGTGTGTGCGTGTGTGTGTGTGTGTGTGTGTGTGTGTGTGTGTGTGTGTGTGTGTGTGTGTGTGTGTGTGTGTGTGTGTGTGTGTGTGTGTGTGTGTGTGTGTGTGTGTGTGTGTGTGTGTGTGTGTGTGTGTGTGTGTGTGTGTGTGTGTGTGCGTGTGTGCGTGTGTGCGTGTGTTGTTATGTTGTACGTACGTAGTATTTTGTATGTAGGTAGAGGTGTAGTAATAAGACTCAGGAAGCAGGTTACTCGTTAGCCTTTTAGTCAAGCATAGCAGGTTAGGTTACAACATGGTACACTCTGTTCTATTATCATTCTGCGTGTACTATTCTTCTGCACGTATCATCATACAGCATCGTGTACTCTTCTTCTGCACTTCAGCTGTAGGCATAACAGGGCATTGTATTAACTATGCCCCATAGTGGAGACTCTTGGGAGTACAGCTACAACATGTAATGTGAGGACACAACATCTGTGTGTGTGTGTGAGAGAGAGAGAGAGAGAGAGAGAGAGAGAGAGAGAGAGAGAGAGAGAGAGAGAGAGAGAGAGAGAGAGAGAGAGAGAGAGAGAGAGTGTGTGTGTGTGTGTGTGTGTGTGTGTGTGTGTGTGTGTGTGTGTGTGTGTGTGTGTGTGTGTGTGTGTGTGTGTGTGTGTGTGTGTGTGTGTGTGTGTGTGTGTGTGTGTGCGTGCGCACGTCTGGTAATCCGGAGGTTCCCGGTTCAATTCCCGCTACTCCCGGTTAGCGTGTCGAAGTGTTCTTGAGCAAGTCACGTAATTGCTCCCGATGAGCAGGTTGGCACCATGCATGGTTGCCTCTGCCGTCGGTGTGTGAAAAATGTGTGAGTGAATGGGTAAAAATGTGAGGAATAAATTGTAAAGCGCTTTGGATAAAATGTCCCATAATGTTTCCCATTTCCCATAATGTTGGCGGGTTCCTTTAAAGCCAATAGTGGGTCATACTGAAATCACAGATTGTGCCTTAGTTTAAAACATTCGCTGATGCAGGCTTTGGGAGGAACCAGGTAAAGACACACTGTTACGAAGGATCAGATTAAACCGAATATATATATTTATTTATTGATATATATTGCATAGTATTTGTATATCGTTTGATATCCCCTGTATATTCCTTGTACATATACACGGAATATCCCTTTAGTCCAGCCCATAATAGTTCATTCTCCTATTGGACAGCGGTCCACCGGCGCCAGGGACCGGCCCCCTGAGCCAAGTTCAAAGTCACCGACACGACATGTCTGTACTTGCCCCGGCCCTGCCCAGGGATACGGCGACAGAAATGAGAGTGGCACTATTTGTGCACTGTGCGTATAAATACGGCGCAGGTGAATGTAGAAGCCCCTTAGCCCCTTACCTCCGTACCCTTCGTCCTTTTAGTATGTTACCCACTAAGTGAAGCCTCACCCACGATACAACGTGCGGTGAAGTATGGCCTGTTTGGCCTCAGAATAGAGCATCGAGACCGCGTGCGAATTAGTAACTGAATTGTCAGAGTTTGGCGCTATACCGTCGAGTGCGACATATTTCTATTGAGTCTTTAATAGTCTATTTGTGTATAGTGTATCGTGCGGTTAGAATTCTATAGTGACCAGCATCTCCAACGCTTTCTCGTATTAGCTAGAGTTCTTATCCAGGCTGGGCCGACCGCATGGCGCTTTCACCCGAGGAGACCTAAGTGAGAACCGTATGGACATGTACACTGGATTAATCTACCCGACGACTACATAGCCCTTTGCGGCTGGAATATATTTGCTTTGGTCCTATGATTTATGGAGCGGATAATCGCCGACGCCTGCACGTGTTGGATTTACCCCGAGAGGAGTCAAGTCGAGTCGGCGCTCAGAGAGCCTGAGGCCGCCTAGCTTTCTTCACTGTAGAGCTACAGTCTACAAGAGAACCAAGCTGTATTCGTCTGTGGATCAAGAGACTACTGCACCGGCTTCTGTACCTGAAGTCTCCCTAGTCATCGTTGACCAGACGTCCTACTACCGACAGATCTTCTACCCCCTTGCTGGCTTACAACCAGTGGGAACCCCTTCCAGTATCTCCCGCTATTACTAGTGTACCATAGATATAATTCCCTAAGATTCAGGTTGTATAATTACCTCCTGCGTAACCAGAGAATGGACATTCGTTATTGATTTGCCTACGCATACTCCTTTGCCTTACAAGTGCATTCAAAGAATAATGTAAAGTATCCTATGTACCTTTTGCTCCATTAAATACTTGATTAATACCTTTGACTGGAACCGATTTCATTGTGGGAAGTGTTCATCATATTCATATATCGTGTACTGTATGGCCAGTAATTAAAGTACATAAAGCGGTAGTGGTTTAATGATACCATACTTATCAATACAGTCAGGGAATTGTACCCCTCAGTTACAATTGGTCCTTCGAGCCGGAGGGTAACTAGTGTAATATTAATATAGTGGTATTAATATTGAAATGGCCTATGATGAACACTCCACAAAACGGTCCTCCTAAAGTAGATCGCCCGCAGCGTAGACGGCAGCCACCTCAGTACTTAGAGGATTACGTTGCCAGTATACTACCTAGCCTTCTACAGACGGTAAACGCGGAAAAAGTAGAAAGTAAAATTATGTCCGACCCTATCAACCAGGCTACCCCGCCAAAAGAGGCCCTAGTGGGTTCTAATGTAACTGACCAAGCTCACGGTAGGGACCAGGAGGGAACTGACACGACTTTACCCCCCGCCAAGACCGAAGAAGTAGTCCCCGGAGAGCTCCAGGAGAAAGACAACCCTCCAGAGATGGAACTCTGCCCGGTACAAGAAGAGGAGAGCGCCCAGGAGATAGAGCTCCAGGACTCCCCGCAGGAGAACGCATCTCCAACGAGTACTGCCAGGAGCGGATCACCTCAACCAGCGTCTTCCCCCAGCGAGGCGGACAAGATGCTGGCACAGGCGTTCCTCGCCAGCCTAGCAGCCTCAACAGAGCGCGATCGACTCCAAGCACAGACGCTTAGTGAGCGCGAACATTCTTCCATGGAAAGAGAACGCCTCCAAGCGCAGCAACGGAGCGACGAAGATCGTATACGTCTAGAGATTAGACGCCTTCAGACGGAAGAGAATATGGTAAGAGACCACGCCGAAGCCCAGCGCGCCGCCGCCAAAGCCCAGCGCGCCGCTGCCGGTGCCCAAAGAGAAGCAGAGCGCGACATCGCTCTCACCAAGCGCGAAGCCGAGCGCGACCGATTACAAGCGCAGCTAATGGAGCAGCTGATCGCCAGGGCAACACCCCCTCCCTCCGCACGGGGTTCCAGGGCCTCGTCAAGACACGGGTCAAGGGCACCCTCCCCTAACCGATCAAGCGACCCTGAGCCCGACCACCAGAGAGAGCCTATACCCCCCTCCGAACTCCTTCCCCGACCGGTCCCAGTGAGACCCAGCTACAAGGAAGGAACGGTATACACCACGGAGAGGCTAAATAGACGACTACAGGATCTAGAGGACCTGACAGAGGAAGAAGAAGAGGGAGAGGAGGAGAGTCAAGCCCGACAGCAGCACAGTACTCCACAGGACCAGGAGGTCCAGTACAGCCCAGGCTCTACCCCCGCGGCTCTGCGCTACAGACCCCCGACTCAATTCACGGGTGAGATTGACGCACGACCAGTCCCGAGGAATAGCACCTGGATACGCGGGCCATGGTACCCTGCCGGTACCAGCCCACCGAGAGGCGTAAGAGGAGACTCGCCTAGGAGGCCTCTCTTCCAACGCTCACCGATGTGCCAGCCATCTACGGCATCATACATTGGCACACCGACGCTTCCAGACTTCACCCATGAGAACAGAGCACAGTACACGGAGCTACGGATGTGCTTAGAGACAATGATGGCTGATGTAGCTGATGAACGCCACAAGTATGCTATCCTATTGAAGCACCTCAAGGTGCCCCGAGCGCACAATATAGCGCTGGCCTATGCCACCTCTACTACCCCATACACAGCGGCTCTAGCAGCACTCGACCAAAGATATGGACGCATATGGGACTACGTAATACAAGAGATAAGGCATATTGACCGCCTACCCCCAGCAACAGACAATCGCTCACTAGACGACCTGTCTATCAAGGTACAATCCCTGGTAGGGATGCTGGGGGCGCAACGAGAAAAGGGTATGCACGAACTATACGCAAACTCTAATGTCGAGAGGATTTTAGAGAAGCTTCCGCCCGCCCGACAAGAGCGCTTCAGGCGGCAAAGAGACCACCGTGATCCTAACGGTCCCGAGCCATCCCTCCTAGACCTAGCCGACTTCCTGGCGAGAGAAGTCAGCAGCCTGCGATTGGATACGTTCGTGCGGAGCACACCAAGCTCCAGAGAGGGACCTAGGAGAGCAAACGATGGCCGAAGATTGGTGACTGTCATGCACCAATCAGAACCAGTACAGAGCAGCAAGAACCACAGTACCCCCTCGATGAAAGAGAAGTGGAAGATGGTGTGCCCGTACTGCGAGGAAGAACACTGGTTGTCACAATGTGACACATTCAAGAAGATGACCGCCGACGAAGTGGGTCAATGGATAAAGTCCAACCGACGCTGTTACCGATGTGCGCGCAGTCACATGGCAGCCGAGTGCCGCTTAAAGAAGAGGTGTAGTCAGTGTGACGGAGCCCACCTAGATGTCCTACACGACAGTAACAGAAGAAAGCCCGCACCCTCAAACAGCACAAAGGCAAGTGTTATGTACATTGACCCCGCCAGCAGCGGGGGCGCCCGAGTGCTCTTAAAGGTGGTCCGCGTAACACTGAGTTACCAAGACAAGGTCATGGACACTTACGCCGTCCTTGACGACGGGTCAGAGAAGACCCTTCTCCTCGCATCCGCTGCGGCCCAGCTGGGGCTGCGGGGGAGCGAAAACCAGATGACGATTCGGACAATAAGAAGAGATCTAAAGACGATAAAGGGCGAGAATGTCTCCTTCACTATCGCAGCAAGCGGGCAGCCAGAGAGACGGTATAGGATTACTAATGCTTTCACCAGCCAAGAAATAGGCCTGTCGCAGTACACCTACCCCATCGCCAAGCTGATGGATAAATATGTGCACCTGCGTCAACTACCTATCCCGCTCATAGACGGTGCCACCCCGACCCTGCTGATAGGCTCCGACCATGCAGACCTCATAGTCCCGATAGACCGGGTCCACACAGGGCCCAGAGGCTGTCCTGCAGCAGTCGAGACCCGCCTAGGATGGACATTACAAGGCCCCCTCGCTAAGTCTCTTAACCGAACAGCAGCCACTAGCTGCCTCCACTCCAGAGTGACAGAAGAAGACACCACCCTCCTACAGCATGTCGAGAGGCTATGGACACTAGAGACAATGCCCTTTAAGAACGAAAAGAAAGACATTCGTTCCAAGGAAGACATTTACGCCATAGCACTCCTCGAGCAAGGGACAAAGAGAGTCAAAGTCAATGGAGTGATGAGATACGCAACTCCACTCTTGAGGCGAGAGGGTATGCCCACCTTCCACGCCCCAAAAGAAGCGACGGAGCGGTATCTATTGAACACAGAGCGGCGCCTAGCCAGAGACCCCGCTCAAGAGACTGTGTACCGCGCTGAGATTAACAAGCTAATCACAGCGGGACACATAAAGAAAATTGACATTAAAGAGGCCGATCAGACGACCGAATCATGGTACGTGCCACACCACAAAGTCCACCACAACGGCAAGGATCGTATTGTGTTCAACTGCAGCTACCAGATCGGATCACAAAATCTGAATAAAGAGCTCTTGCCCGGCCCAACACTCGGCCCCTCCCTACTAGGCGTGTTACTACGTTTCCGCCAGGACAAGGTGGCCATCAGCGGCGACATCAAAGGGATGTTCCTGCAGGTGAGACTAGTGGAGGAGGACAAGCCCCTGCTGCGGTTCCTATGGAGAGAGAGGATCGGGGATGAGCAACCAGCCATCTATCAATGGGAAGTCCTCCCTTTCGGAACCACATGCAGCCCATGCTGTGCTACGTTTGCACTGCAAAAACACGTCGCAGAGGACCCAGCAGCTGATGAAGAGGTCCGAAAAAGTGTAGAAAATAGTTTCTACGTGGACAACTGTCTGCAAAGCGTCTCGCCGCCAGAAGAAGCCGAGGCCCTTCTACTCAAGCTCCGCGCCTCCCTGATCAAAGGCGGCTTTGATCTCAGGCAGTGGGCCAGCAGCGACCCGCAAGTATTGCGCAGCCTCTCCCCCGAGGACAAGGCAGCAAGCAGCGAGACCTGGATAGCGACCATCCCAGGAGAAGCCCAAGAAATGACATTAGGACTAGTCTGGCGCTTCAAAACAGACTCGCTCCATTATAAACACACACCCCTGACCAAGGAGCAGGGAAGGTCGACTGCACTACCGACCACCAGACGGAGTGTATACAGAACACTCGCCAGACAATATGACCCGTTGGGATGTATTCTACCTTACACCACCAGGGCAAAGATGATTGTAAGAGCGTTATGGGACAAGGACCAGGGCGGGGACGACCCCATACCCGAACACCTTGCATCCACATGGAGAGAGTGGGAGACGGAACTCAGCTCACTCCCAGGTGTTAACATACGCCGCAGCTACTTCCCACCCACAGTGAGGCCGGAGACGTGCCAGATGGACCTGCACGTCTTCAGCGACGCCTCCGAAGTAGCCTACGGCTCGGTGGCCTACTTGCGTGCCCGAGAGGAGGGAGGAGAAATACATACTGCTTTCATCCTGGCTCGCTCAAGAATAGCCCCACGAAAGCAACAATCTATCCCGCGTCTAGAGCTCTGCGCAGCCCTAGCAGGAGCGCACCTCGCCACGTTAATCCAACGTGAACTCACCATTCCGGTGCAAAGAACAATCTTGTGGTCAGACTCCACGACAGTACTCACATGGATCCGGTCTGATTCGTGCAGATACAAGGTCTTCGTGGGGGTCAGAGTCACAGAGATTCAAGAGTTAACAGAAGTAGCAAGCTGGAGGTATGTGGACACAAAACACAACCCAGCTGACGTCATCACCCGGGGAATGTCCCTGGATGACCTCACCCGTCACAACCCATACAGTGACGGACCAGAGTTTCTCAAGCTCCCGGAAGAAGAGTGGCCTACACCCACCCCACGGGAGGCGAGTAAAGAGGAGGCCGAAAACAAGAAATCTGTGTTCTGTGGATTGAACACACTCGTCTCCACAGACCCCGACATAGACGATTGCCTCACCCTAGAGAGTGCGCAGCTAAAGACATTTCTGTGGCACCACCCAGAGGTTCAGCCCACTACTGACATTTCAGCAGCTGACTACGAAGAAGCAGAACTTCTTCTACTACAACGAGCCCAGAGAGACTCGTTCCCCGATGAGCTAGACTGTCTACAGGGAACAAAGCCCGTCCCATCAGACAGCAGACTGCTCCACCTAGCACCCGAGAGCGACGCCCATAGTCTCATCAGAGTGGGTGGTCGTCTGCGGAGAGCCCCAGACTTACCGGATGACGTCAAGTACCCGATAGTCTTGAACAGCCGACACAAGGTCACAGAGCTGATCATAAAGAAATACGACGAGGATGTGCACCACGCAGGGGCAGAGAGAGTCTTCGCGGAGATCAGACGTCGTTATTGGATACTGCAAGGGAGAGAAGCAGTGCGGCGCTTCCAGCGAACCTGTCTAGACTGTCGTAAGTGGTGAGTGCAGCCCAGTATACCCCGGATGGCTGACCTACCTCCCTGTCGCCTCCGACTCGGCGACAAGCCTTTTCACTCCACCGGTATGGACTGCTTCGGCCCGCTGTATATAAAGAAAGGAAGAGGAACCGAGAAGCGGTGGGGTATTGTATTCAAATGCATGACCACCCGAGCGATACATATAGAACTCCTTCCAACCATGAGCACAGACTCATTCCTTATGGCCTTCCGAAGATTCACATCGCGGAAAGGCAAACCGTCTATATTGTTGTCTGATCACGGGACAAACTTCAAAGGCGGAGAAAGAGAGCTGAGAGAGAGCTTCCAAGCTATGGGCCCAGAACTTAAGACCCACCTCGCTCCATCCCAGATTGACTTCCAGTTTAATCCCCCGAACGCACCTCACTTCGGTGGAACTTGGGAACGAGAAGTACGTTCAATAAAGACAGCCCTGTATGCCGTGCTTGGGGCCCAGACCGTGGCGGAAGAAGTCTTAATGACAGTCCTCACGGAGATCGAGGGAGTATTGAACTCAAAGCCCCTCGGTTACGTCTCAAGTGATGTAGCAGATGTCGACCCAGTCACCCCCAACACACTCTTGATGGGGCGGCTGGACCCCGCGCTACCCCAGACAATGTACAGGCCTGAAGAAGCGAACGGCCGAAGAATGTGGAGGTACAGTCAAGTATTGGCTGACAAGTTTTGGAACAGCTTCCTACTCCATTACCTACCGTCTCTACAGACCCGCCAGAAATGGGTAAAAGAGAGAGACAATTTGACAGAAGGAACAGTCGTCATGATTATCGACCAGTCACTACCCCGAGCTATGTGGCCGGCTGGCCGCGTAAGCAAAGTGATCACCGGTGCCGACGGAAAGGTCCGAGCAGCTGAAGTGCTCGTCCAAGGGCGGACCTACACCCGACTCGTGGCGAGGCTAATAGAACTGCCAAGGCTCCCCGATACTATCGATGACGACCATGACCCCATGACTTTGTGAACTGACTGACCCTCACAGCAGACATTGAGTAGTGGACAGTGCGGTTAATCTGTCTCTGCTTAGCTAATTAGGTGGGACTAATTAGGGGGCGGCTGTTACGAAGGATCAGATTAAACCGAATATATATATTTATTTATTGATATATATTGCATAGTATTTGTATATCGTTTGATATCCCCTGTATATTCCTTGTACATATACACGGAATATCCCTTTAGTCCAGCCCATAATAGTTCATTCTCCTATTGGACAGCGGTCCACCGGCGCCAGGGACCGGCCCCCGGAGCCAAGTTCAAAGTCACCGACACGACATGTCTGTACTTGCCCCGGCCCTGCCCAGGGATACGGCGACAGAAATGAGAGTGGCACTATTTGTGCACCGTGCGTATAAATACGGCGCAGGTGAATGTAGAAGCCCCTTAGCCCCTTACCTCCGTACCCTTCGTCCTTTTAGTATGTTACCCACTAAGTGAAGCCTCACCCACGATACAACGTGCGGTGAAGTATGGCCTGTTTGGCCTCAGAATAGAGCATCGAGACCGCGTGCGAATTAGTAACTGAATTGTCAGAGTTTGGCGCTATACCGTCGAGTGCGACATATTTCTATTGAGTCTTTAATAGTCTATTTGTGTATAGTGTATCGTGCGGTTAGAATTCTATAGTGACCAGCATCTCCAACGCTTTCTCGTATTAGCTAGAGTTCTTATCCAGGCTGGGCCGACCGCATGGCGCTTTCACCCGAGGAGACCTAGGTGAGAACCGTATGGACATGTACACTGGATTAATCTACCCGACGACTACATAGCCCTTTGCGGCTGGAATATATTTGCTTTGGTCCTATGATTTATGGAGCGGATAATCGCCGACGCCTGCACGTGTTGGATTTACCCCGAGAGGAGTCAAGTCGAGTCGGCGCTCAGAGAGCCTGAGGCCGCCTAGCTTTCTTCACTGTAGAGCTACAGTCTACAAGAGAACCAAGCTGTATTCGTCTGTGGATCAAGAGACTACTGCACCGGCTTCTGTACCTGAAGTCTCCCTAGTCATCGTTGACCAGACGTCCTACTACCGACAGATCTTCTACCCCCTTGCTGGCTTACAACCAGTGGGAACCCCTTCCAGTATCTCCCGCTATTACTAGTGTACCATAGATATAATTCCCTAAGATTCAGGTTGTATAATTACCTCCTGCGTAACCAGAGAATGGACATTCGTTATTGATTTGCCTACGCATACTCCTTTGCCTTACAAGTGCATTCAAAGAATAATGTAAAGTATCCTATGTACCTTTTGCTCCATTAAATACTTGATTAATACCTTTGACTGGAACCGATTTCATTGTGGGAAGTGTTCATCATATTCATATATTGTGTACTGTATGGCCAGTAATTAAAGTACATAAAGCGGTAGTGGTTTAATGATACCATACTTATCAATACAGTCAGGGAATTGTACCCCTCAGTTACACACACCCTACCGGTCCAGAGGAAGTGGTTATGGTTAAGGGTTGGCGGAGGGAGGGGTTCATTCAGCACCGCTTTCTACCTCAGGGCTGACAGGTCATCTGGAGCCCAAGAGGACTCTGCCCATTTTACTAACAGTGCACACATTTACCAGCCCGGGGAACGGCCAAACAAGAAGAGGAAACCACGGAAATTCACAATTTTGTGGCTGGGCTATTAGTGGCTTTTTGGCTGGCAATGCTAAAGATGGATGGCTTATCTGACTTTAATAGCTGGCACAGCAGCATTAGTGCTGAGCTGGAGCGAGAAGAGGAACAATACGGCACATTAGAGGGGCAGCCAGCACAAGCCAGAAAAACTGCTCCAGACTTCTAATTAGCATTCATTAACAGTAGGGGAAAGAGCGATTATGGTCTTTAAGTAGTGCATTAGCTAATGTTGTTTTTTCACTTGTCAGCACATTTGAATAGAAGGCGTGCGCTGCCACATCACAGGCACTCTGTTGTGCTGACTGGGGGTTTCTCCTGACGTTAGTGACCACCTCACAATATAGTGCCGGTGTTTGTTTACACCAGTTACTATCTCTAGAAAAAATAAAAGAAAAAAGGCTGTAGTCTCAATCAGACACAGTTGACAGTTTGCCATCATTATTTCTATGGGGCGACAGTGGCTCAGGAGGTAGAGCGGTCATCTGGTAATCTGAAGGTTCCCGGTTCAATTCCAGCTCCTCCTGGCAGCGTGTCGATCCTTGAGCAGGACCCTTAACCCCTAACTGCTCCCGATGAGCAGGTTGACACCTTGCCGTGTGAATGGGTGAATGTGAGACATAAGTTGTAAAGCGCTTTGGATAAAAGCACTATATAAATGCATTTACCATTATACACAGTACATAATGTGTATGTATATATCTTATCTTATATATCTAGTGCACAAACGAGGGACAGGAACATTTGCTACTTGGCGGGACAGGAGGCACGGAGGTGACTTGGCGGGACAGGAGGCACGGAGGTGACTTGGTGGGACAGGAGGCACGGAGGTGACTTGGTGGGACAGGAGGCACAGAGGTGACTTAACGGGACAGGAGGCACAGAGGTGACTTGGCGGGACAGGAGGCACGGAGGTGACTTGGTGGGACAGGAGGCACGGAGGTGACTTGGTGGGACAGGAGGCACGGAGGTGACTTGACGGGACAGGAGGAACGGAGGTGACTTGGTGGGACAGGAGGCACAGAGGTGACTTGACGGGACAGGAGGAACGGAGGTGACTTGGTGGGACAGGAGGCACGAAGGTGACTTGACGGGACAGGAGGCACGGAGGTGACTTGGTGGGACAGGAGGCACGGAGGTGACTTGGTGGGACAGGAGGCACGGAGGTGACTTGGCGGGACAGGAGGCACGGAGGTGACTTGACAGGACAGGAGGCACGGAGGTGACTTGGTGGGACAGGAGGCACGGAGGTGACTTGGTGGGACAGGAGGCACGGAGGTGACTTGACAGGACAGGAGGCACGGAGGTGACTTGGTGGGACAGGAGGCACGAAGGTGACTTGACGGGACAGGAGGCATGGAGGTGACTTGGTGGGACAGGAGGCACGGAGGTGACTTGGTGGGACAGGAGGCACGGAGGTGACTTGACGGGACAGGAGGCATGGAGGTGACTTGGTGGGACAGGAGGCATGGAGGTGACTTGGTGGGACAGGAGGCACGGAGGTGACTTGGTGGGACAGGAGGCACGGAGGTGACTTGACGGGACAGGAGGCATGGAGGTGACTTGGTGGGACAGGAGGCACGGAGGTGACTTGACAGGACAGGAGGCACGGAGGTGACTTGACAGGACAGGAGGCACGGAGGTGACTTGGTGGGACAGGAGGAACGGAGGTGACTTGGTGGGACAGGAGGCACGGAGGTGACTTGATGGGACAGGAGGCACGGAGGTGACTTGACGGGACAGGAGGCACGGAGGTGACTTGGTGGGACAGGAGGCACGGAGGTGACTTGACGGGACAGGAGGCATGGAGGTGACTTGGTGGGACAGGAGGCACGGAGGTGACTTGGTGGGACAGGAGGCACGGAGGTGACTTGGTGGGACAGGAGGCACGGAGGTGACTTGGTGGGACAGGAGGCACGGAGGTGACTTGGTGGGACAGGAGGCATGGAGGTGACTTGGTGGGACAGGAGGCACGGAGGTGACTTGGTGGGACAGGAGGCACGGAGGTGACTTGGTGGGACAGGAGGCACGGAGGTGACTTGGTGGGACAGGAGGCACGGAGGTGACTTGACAGGACAGGAGGCACGGAGGTGACTTGGTGGGACAGGAGGCACGGAGGTGACTTGGTGGGACAGGAGGCACGGAGGTGACTTGATATGCGATCCAGGTGATTGATCACACCCTGCTGGTGTCAAGTGCAACAGCACAAACATCTTGTCATCACCTAAAAGACATCAATTTGTCAATTGCTTTGGTGCATTTCTCTGATCAGAATTAAAGTTCTCATAACTGTTAGTTCAACCTCCACAACATTTTGTAATTTGTGCACATCATAGTAGCAGTTTCTCATTCCTCCGAACAAATTGCAAATGCTTTTGGACATGCATCAATTGCTTTCATACAATTCTCTGCTGTTTTATAACATTATCATTTGCTTATGTCACGTCAGTCAAAATTAACTATACTTATGCCTGCTGAATAGTCATTCCCTATAAAACTAATAGTCCTCATGTCATTGCTTGAGTCATTACATACAAAAATGTTGAACTAGTTGTCAAAATCTGTCAATTGTGGACCATGTTGTCAATCACAGCCTCACAATGGCTGAGGCTGGTTGAAGGGTGCAGCCAAATGTTGAGAGAACACGTAAATTAAATTACTGTATTCAAACATTTCGTCGGGAGAGCAGGTGTGTATACTGGACAGTAATTCAGCACTAAACAATCTGCACTACACTACTGCTATTGTGTCATACATGAAGCTTGCAGTGGGACAAGAACTTATCACATTTTACATTTTACATTTAGACTTACAGCTTTACTGCAGCACAGATTTACTGTATTGTAGTGTAAAGTAGTGTTACAGTAAAGATTTGCCATATTTACAGTATGGTACTGTACTGTAGCATTTTACAAGTGGGAAGCACTGTTATTGTACACTACAGTAATATGGGTTACTGTAAAGCAGTATATCTCATGTTTGCTGTACATTACTGTAATTTTACTCTGCACCACATAGGATTGCAAGACAACCTCGCAGAGGTGGAAGAGGGCCCCTTTTTACTCCGCAACAAGAGGAAGGCATTTGTGCAATGGTGATTGCAAACAATGCCATAAGGTTGAGAGAGATACAAAGCGCTGTTATAGAGGATGACAATATCTTTGGGAATATTTCATCTGTTTCAATCGCTACAATTGACAGAGTGCTCAGGGGAAATTAAATGCGCATGAAACAATTGTAGTACAATGTGCCATTTGACCGGAACAGCGACAGAGTGAAGGAGATCCGCCACCAGTATGTACAAGTAAAACATTTATGTGTTCTATACATACTCTAATGTTCAGTGCTGTAAACTGGTTACTTTGTGTAGTGCCATGCAGTACACGTACATGACAGTTCATACTGTACAATATGTTGTCCAAAATGCATTATGTTACACACAAAAAGTTTATAGTTTTTTCTCTCTCTCTTCTGGGATAAAGCGTGTACCAGGGAACCGCTGCACACATTATACGTTGATGAGGCTGGTTTCAATCTGGCAAAAGGTAGAAGGCGTGGAAGAAATCACATTGGACAGAGAGCAACCATTGATGTCTCAGACCAACAAGGAGGGAATATTACAATGTGTACAGTGTGTACAGTAATGTGTAACTGTAGATTTCAAATGGCTGTGCAAATAGTGTTTAGTGCTGTCTTGAGCATTTTCAGGTAGTGTCACCAAGATCTGACTTTTTTGCATTGGAAAACACTTACAGAGTGATCTGTCATAATGAAAACATGACAAAGCCATTTGACTATCTTGTTCATAAACAATGGTGTCAGGACTTTTCATTTTGATGACACTGACACTTTCATTGACATGAATACTTGCTTTTGAAGAAGGAACTATCCATTTTGAGCAAGTGACACACTTTTGCAGGTTATCAACTAGGTTTTGCAGTTTGTACTAATTGTTTTGAGAAATGCACTAACTGTTGTGCAAATGTAAATAGTGATGTGAGAAATGCACCAAAGCGACTGAGAAAAACTGTAATCAGAGAATATCACTTTCCCACATGTTCAGTTATTCCTGCTGCTGAGCTTGCCAGATCTACGCAGACAGTCAACAGACAGTGTGTTTGTTTTCCAGAATAGCCTATAGATTAAATTGGGACCAGCGGCCAATCGTTGAACAAACACCAAGACGCTGTTAGTGTGGATGCGTTAATCTTCCCAGCCTCTTTCTTCATGCTCACAAATGAGGCAGAACTAAAAACCTTGGTCAGCTGCCCTCCGTCATTAAAGTTTCATTCCACCGCATGGTTTTAACGCCACTCCGCTGTCACTTCTGACTCTCCTTTTTCCACTTTCTAAGCTCCATGCACGCAGTGAATGGAAGAGAGTAACGCCGTGTTTTTGTGTCTCCTGATTGCGAGGAATAATAACGCTATTCGCCTGTTGATACTGGCGGGCGCTGTGAAGGCAGAGTGACCTTGAACAGACTGTAATAGTATATACAGTCTCTCTCTCTCTCTCTCTCTCTCTCTCTCTCTCTCTCTCTCTCTCTCTCTCTCTCTCTCTCTCTCTCTCTCTCTCTCTCTCTCTCTCTCTCTCTCTCTCTCTCTCTCTGTCTTACAAGCAACCTTGAGTTCTTACTCAGAGCTGTCAGCGAGGCCTCGTCTGGCCTAACAATAACATTAGACGAGGACGATAAAAGAAATGTCACCCTTGTCAAACAAGGAAGCTCCTGAGGCAAAAGTAAGCAAGAGTTTGCTACCTCTTATCGGGTTTATTATTATTGCTGCACTGAGCGGTCAAGGTTCACCAGCAGAGCACACCATGGCTCCCCATGCAGCATTCAACATCCCCACCAGAACCCTCCTCCTCTCTCTCTCTCTCTCTCTCTCTCTCTCTCTCTCCCTCTCTCTCCCTCGCTATCCCTCTCTCTCCCTCTCTCTCTCCCTCTCATTCTCTCCCTCTCCCTTCACCGGCCCTGGTCTCTGTGTGCTTTGCTAATATTGACTCTCCTGACTAACACTGCCTCTATTGAGTCAAACACAGAGCTGTTTGACTAGCATTAGAACATCATTGAGATAACAGCCATGGACCTGTCCGTGCTCGAGTTGTGGTGCTAATGAAAGAGCAAGGCAGAGCAGGAGCACACGGGCGGATGATTGACAGCTACAGAATGAGCTGGAGGCGACGGGGGGGAGGGAGGCGGGGCCACCTGTGATCTACCACTAGGCAAATGTTTTCTCACCGTTAAGACCTTTATCACCCTAGGCACAATAGCAGCCACTTATGACATGTCTTGTGAAATGGTACAGTTCTGTGTCTGTATGCTTTTGCATACTGTGTCATTAAACCCATTGAATCCTCGAGGTTGTAGACTAGCGTGTCACTTCCTTTGTCCTTTTTGTATCTCTGTGTGACATAAATAAAATACTATAAAAGCCCTTGGCAGTGGAAATGGGAGCTAGTGTTGCCAAAGCACTTTTTTTATCTGAATGCAGGTATTCAAATCTTATCTCCTGTTACACATTGAGGCTAAGGTTAACAGCGCTGCCCAGCCATAAAACTGACACATATGTACACGTGTACACACACACACACACACACACACACACACAAATCTGTGACATAGACATACACAAACACACACACTGTAAATCACTGTAAATTATACTATGAGATACTGTAAATTTCTTTAATAAAAGCAGCAAATAGACACCTGTCCCAAATAAAGGCGAGGTGTTTTTACGTGTTTTGACAAATAAAGGCCAATCAATTGTTTATCTGGTTGCCATTGACGCTGCACATGTTTAAATTTTTTTAACTGTACATGTTATGTGGCTTCAAATGGGCGGGGCTTGAGATAGGTCAATTGACTAATCAGGTTGCCATCAATCCAAGCTGATAGAATTACTGCATTGATGGAAAGTGTTATCAGACATTGGACTTTTCCTAAGCACCACTGGGGATCTGTTGCAATGAAGTATTAATAATTAAAGATATATTTGTATGTAGAGTAGTCATTTAAAAAAAGCTTTTAGAAAGGTGCAGAATAAAAGTACTGCTTTTCCCCCAAAACATGATTGTTTGAAGGTCATGCTGAATTTATCATTAAAAAAATATTGGCGGTCCAAAATTAATGTTGTCCCCTCCCTACTTCCCATTTCCCCACGTGGAATGCATGATTACGAAACCTAGCCGCATTTCTCGGAGACGCTCTCTGATTGGCCAACGCCTGTTTCTACACTGGTTAAGCTTAGGCACTCTTCGAAGTTGGTTAAGGTTAGAGTTTGTCTTAGAGCGTGACAGTAAGTTCTTTCGACGGTTAAGCTTAGGCACTCTTTCGAAGTTGGTTAAGGTTAGAGTTTGTCTTAGAGCATGGCGATAGAACGCCAGGTAGTTTTCAGGCTGTTTGACGTGGAAATGGGCAAAGACACAGCTCGTCACGGATTGGGCAAACGCGTCAGTGGCCAATCAGAGAGCGTCTCCGAGAAATGCGGCTAGGTTTCGTAATCACGCATGTGGAATGCACCTGATTGGATAAATTACATGATGTCACTCTAGTACGACATCTAGTGGCTGAATGTTATCTATAGCATCTTTAAATAATCCATTGGATTAGTATATGAATACCCAGTTCTTTATTTGTTTTATTTTGATGTGTACGCTGGTACATGTCATACAAGTAATATTCATACTGGTTTAAATAAACAAATTGATATTTCCCATCTTTGCTGAGCAAGATCTTTGTGCAAAGGGATTTAGACGCCTGTCCTAAATAAAGGTGAGGGGTGAGTTCAGTGATTGAAGCAAATACAAGTCAGGGCTATTTAAGTTTTACGGCAGACATGGAGATGGACGGACAGACAGACAGATAAGATCTGTATAATTTTTTACGTCAAGTAACTTCCTTCTCTGTGGTGTGATTCTAGTCTGCTGCTAATTTCTCCCACAATAACAGATCATAGTTCTCCAGAAACATGCTCCTGTCAATCATCAGCCAACCTATATGCTACTGCTGTTCCTTATTGAGCCTCTTCCCAGTGGCTCAGGGACACATTGTGTATGTCGACCACACGAAAGAAAGAGCTGAATTATAGGCTCTAAACATCTGCAGACGACAGTACAGAAATCTGTTCTGCTTATGTGGTTTAATTTTATCCCTACAGGCCCTCGCTGTATTTTGAATTGCCTCAGGTTATGTATTCACTCGGTCGTGTAAACTAAATGAACCATCCATAATGTAAATGAGAGAGAGAGTGAGCGAGTGAGTGAGTGAGTGAGTGAGTGAGTGAGTGAGTGAGTGAGTGAGTGAGTGAGTGAGTGAGTGAGTGAGTGAGTGAGTGAGTGAGTGAGAGGAGAAGAGAGAGAGAGAGAGAGAGAGAGAGAGAGAGAGAGAGAGAGAGAGAGAGAGAGAGAGAGAGAGAGAGAGAGAGAGAGAGAGAGAGAGAGAGAGAGAGAGGGTGGGTAAGGGAGAGAGGGCGGGTGAGGAAGGGAAGGAGAGAGAGAGATTCAGTGGTGCCACTGGTATTGGAGGGAACAGAATGAGATGTCAGCATTTGCCCACATTTCAATTTCAAATGTGCTACAGCTGACTGAAAAGTCAAACCTTCACACCAGATATCCCAAATTGTGCAATTGCACACCAAAGGATTCAATAGATTATATCTAAATTTGAGAAGATAAAAGTATGAGGAAGAAGAGGGTATTGGGACTAAATGGCTATTCAGGTTTCTGAGCTGCATAGTTCCCATTCTGTCAGTTTCAACGCAGACTGAAGGCTGGAGGCAAACTGGGGTTGTCAATGTGACCTATGTGCTGCTGTATTGCTGTAGTTGTCAGTGTTATGTGATGTTGTATTGCTGTAGTTGTCAGTGTTATGTGCTGTTGTATTGCTGTAGTTGTCAGTGTTATGTGATGTTGTATTGCTGTAGTTGTCAGTGTTATGTGATGTTGTATTGTTGTAGTTGTCAGTGTTATGTGATGTTGTATTGCTGTAGTTGTCAGTGTTATGTGCTGTAGTTGTCAGTGTTATGTGATGTTGTATTGTTGTAGTTGTCAGTGTTATGTGATGTTGTATTGCTGTAGTTGTCAGTGTTATGTGCTGTTGTATTGCTGTAGTTGTCAGTGTTATGTGCTGTTGTAGTTGTCAGTGTTATGTGCTGTTGTATTGCTGTAGTTGTCAGTGTTATGTGCTGTTGTATTGCTGTAGTTGTCAGTGTTATGTGATGTTGTATTGCTGTAGTTGTCAGTGTTATGTGATGTTGTATTGTTGTAGTTGTCAGTGTTATGTGATGTTGTATTGCTGTAGTTGTCAGTGTTATGTGCTGTTGTATTGCTGTAGTTGTCAGTGTTATGTGCTGTAGTTGTCAGTGTTATGTGATGTTGTATTGTTGTAGTTGTCAGTGTTATGTGCTGCTGTATTGCTGTAGTTGTCAGTGTTATGTGATGTTGTATTGCTGTAGTTGTCAGTGTTATGTGCTGTTGTATTGCTGTAGTTGTCAGTGTTATGTGATGTTGTATTGCTGTAGTTGTCAGTGTTATGTGATGTTGTATTGTTGTAGTTGTCAGTGTTATGTGATGTTGTATTGCTGTAGTTGTCAGTGTTATGTGCTGTTGTATTGCTGTAGTTGTCAGTAGGGCTGCAACTAATGACTAATTTGGTAGTCGACTAATCTGCCGATTATTTTTTCGATTAGTCGACTAATCGAAAACCAATGTAAACAAAAAAAAACAAAAAAAAAAAAGGATTTTTTTTTTTTTTTTTTTTAATTACCTATCTTCGTGAAAGTGGCTTCTCAGCTCTGATCCAGCTGAAGACAGAGCAGAGGAACAGATTGGACATTGAGCATGACCTCAGAGTTGCTTGTCTACCATCACCCCAGACTTTGAGACTCTTGTCAGGACCAAACAACAACATCATAACATGATGATCCCATAGCAAATTAAAATAATGACTCATGAAACATTTGAATTTGGATCTTTAAGCCACTTTAAATGAAAATGTATTTGAAGAACAATACAGCAATCACTCATAACAAGATAAATAAATTAAATAATACAAATTAAAGTGGAAGTGTACTTTAAATAACTTTTGTTTGCTGTGTGTGAGAGGAGTCCGTGTGTGTGTGTATGTGTGTGTGTCTTACTCTGATCGCTGTGTGAGTGAGAGGAGTGTGTGTACTGTGTAATTTGTGTGTGTGTCTTACTCTGATCGCTGTGTGAGTGAGAGGTGTGTACTGTGTAATTTGTGTATGTGTGTGTGTCTTACTCTGATCGCTGTGTGTGAGTGAGAGGAGTGTGAATGTGTGTGTGTCTTACTCTGATCGCTGTGTGTGAGAGAGAGGAGTGTGAATATGTGTGTGTCTTACTCTGATCGCTGTGTGTGAGTGAGAGGAGTGTGTATGTGTGTGTGTCTTACTCTGATCGCTGTGTGTGAGTGAGAGGAGTGTGTATGTGTGTGTCTTACTCTGATCGCTGTGTGTGAGTGAGAGGAGTGCGTGTGTAATGTATTGTGTCTAGTCTGATCATCATCTCCTGCAGGGGAACAATGTTTTCAATGTCCAAAATTTGCTATGGGATCATCATGTTATGATATTGTCTGGAACCCTGAGAAGCCACTCTCACAAAGATAGGTAGTGCACCAAAAAAAAAAAAAAAAAAAAAAAAATTAAATAATTTTTTTTTTAATGACTAATCGACGCAACAATTTCTCGTCGACGATTTTTTTATAATCGACGTCGTCGATTATGTCGACTAATCGTTGCAGCCCTAGTTGTCAGTGTTATGTGCTGTAGTTGTCAGTGTTATGTGATGTTGTATTGTTGTAGTTGTCAGTGTTATGTGATGTTGTATTGCTGTAGTTGTCAGTGTTATGTGCTGTTGTATTGCTGTAGTTGTCAGTGTTATGTGCTGTTGTATTGCTGTAGTTGTCAGTGTTATGTGCTGTTGTAGTTGTCAGTGTTATGTGCTGTTGTATTGCTGTAGTTGTCAGTGTTATGTGCTGTTGTATTGCTGTAGTTGTCAGTGTTATGTGCTGTTGTATTGCTGTAGTTGTCAGTGTTATGTGCTATTGTATTGTTGTAGTTATCAGTGTTATGTGCTGTTGTATTGCTGTAGTTGTCAGTGTTATGTGATGTTGTATTGTTGTAGTTGTCAGTGTTATGTCATGTTGTATTGTTGTAGTTGTCAGTGTTATGTGCTGCTGTAGTTGTCAGTGTTGTGTGCTGTTGTATTGTTGTACTCAGCACACAATGTCCCAAATGCACTGTTGCCATCTAGGAGCTGGAAAGCACTTTTGTAAATAGTTAATTATCTTTCCAGGGAGACGATGCAGTGTTTTGTGTGGAATATAATCACCGTAGGACATTCTTGTCTGCCTGTTTGAAGAACACGACACAAGGTGACCCATTAACAATAGTCACATTGTTGTCATCTTTACACTCTATCTCCTCTCAGTCATCAGTAATTACTGCGTATTTTTACTTGGCACCGTGTGACATGGATGGTGTACGATATTTTGTGTCCTTGTTGAGAAATATTCCCTGGCGTTTTTACAGCCTCCAAAACGTTCCAGCCCAGTTTACTATTAGATAAATATTTGAGCTGGCATGCAATGAAGCATCGAGTCATATGAGGGGGAAAGACAGTAGAACTTGCATTTAGCTGCTCAAAGTAAGAGAGGAAACGATGAGACTGTTCTCCATTAGAGTCGACTCTGTCCCTCTACAAACAGCGAGGATGCTAGCCAAACAGGCTTATTCAGGGGGGGTTCTGGGTAGGCCATGTTAGCTCAGCAAATCCAGCTCCACAAACATGGTTCAAAGAATGCTGCTATCTCCACAAAGGCTTTGATGTGGGTATTGATCATGTATAGGCCTGTGAGAAAGAGGGAGGCAGGGAGGAGGTTTAGTATTCCATTCTGGCCAAGATAGAATACATTACAGCAGAAAAACACAGACTCCCACCACGTTGCACTGTCCAATAGTTATGACAGCTGCACATCCATTTTCTAAGTCTGGGAGAAAGAGGAGATTTGGGACAAAGAAAAGGAAGAGAAAATGTGATGTGCTGCCCTGGCGACAGGCTCCGGAGCATCGTGTTTACCGTCGCCATGGCAACAACAGAGCAGCAGTGGGAGGGACGAGCCCTTTCGAATCAGAAGAAAAAAACACAAGTCGCTAATCTGACAGAACAAAGGACCACACCTCCACGCAGGTAATAATACGACTAGTTTGTCTAGAGACCTGTCCACCCCTGTGTCCAAAAGCATTCATTCATCCATTCATTCATTCTCCCAAAAGGTCACCGTAGCAATCCGAGCAGGAGAGGAAGCGGCGTTAACAATAAAAAAACAGGGGTTTGAGTTTACATGGAGTCGCGGAAGGACAACGATGACAACACACCGTGCAACTACAGGAGAACACACAAGTGAAGCCGACACTAGCAGAGACTCACTGTATGCTATAGAAAGATAAACAAAGTATGTTCTTCGTAGCTGAGTAAAACAAGCGCCCACAGCCCCGCTCCCATCCCATCCCACACTGAGGCCATTAGTCACAATGATTTCTCTGCCAGCTGTCCCGGTGTTTGCTTAAGCCGGCCTCGCAGGCAGGTTGAGCCTCATTTCAATTCTCACTTGAGTTTATCAAGTCTGCAGCGGATCATTAGCATTTGACAACACCGTGGTATGTGTTGCTCAAGTGTTTGAATGCAAATCTGAACAGGCATAAATCACTCCCCTGCAAACATGGGCCGGTAGGAGTGACTCCTGGATTTTGTGTGAATCCTGCTGTCAACCAATGACTTGTTGTTGTTAGAGAGGGACACGCCCACCCCGTTTCCCTGTCAACATCATTCGCAGCCAGTGTGGTGATCCCTTGTTATCTCAATCTTTACACTCACAACTGGCCTTGCATGATAGAAGTTGACGCTTTATTAAAATGATTGGTCTTAGTGATTTAGCCATACCTTGTGAAATTCTTTTTAAATTAAATAAATAAAAGATATCCTGCTTTTGTGATTGCCTACTGTTTACAAAGTGTAAAGTGCAAAAGAGAATTATATTCTAATGGGCTAAACGTGTAGTGGGGTGCAGAATATTTTAAGATAAACAGTCTGTGCAGTGTTCACAGAGGCCTTTGTGTTTGTGCACGTGTGGGAGTGAGTGCATGTGTGGGTGTGAGTGCGTGGGGCAGCAGGCTGAGCCTCATGCTGATATGGAAATCATGTGGTGCTATTTCACCCTCCTCTAAATGCCACCTACGATCGCTCACAGATAGGATGGATCCAATGTTTGTCTGGGTCATTTGCAGGAAAGCTTGGCCCGACTTCAAACGACAAAGGTTTTGAATGCTATGCTCTTTCTCCTTGTAGCAAATAAGTCAAAAGTTAAATATCTGATCAGCAGACAAGATTTCTTTTTTTTAAACAACCATATAATCTGTGTTGTGGTTTGTACTACTCCCCTGCTAACCAGCATCACAGTCATCACAACTCATGCTCCTTTGTCTTCATCGTTATGATCATAACCAATATGGACAATTGTCAGTCCAATCATCTATGGAATCTCTCCTCGGTCCCTTCACGTCATCGGCTCTCCTCTCGAAGCGCTGCTTAAATGATCGGCCAACTGCACGCTAAGCCCAGTCACGCCACAACGCTAACTGGAAGAAATCAACCGCTTGTAAGAAGAAGAAGAGGGAAAAAAAGGACGTCTTCGTGGACGTCTCCGTGAGGGACGCGCTGCGGTTACAGTGAAAGTGAGTCGACGGAAATCAGTCATGGCATTCTGTCACCACAGTGAGGACACAGCCAGTTTAAAGTGCAGCCAAGCCACATATACCGGGCAGGGAGACTGCACTCAACTGACAGCTGCAAGCACTTAGTCTGCTGCCAAGAACAAAGGAGGGAGGGAGAAGAATCGCTACTCGGCCCACTTTGGCCATAATGAGCGAACAGTACACAACAACGACTTCCAACGTTTTTTGTGAAAAAAAGAAATCACCCATGGTTTGAATTGCTTTTGTCAGAGGTCACCCCCCCCCCCCCCCCCCCCCCCCCCCCCCCATAGATGTTGAAAATGGAGTCGTTGTTGTTAGGACTCGCGCTATGACAACGGGATGTGTTAGGCTAAGACCGCTAGGGGCCGGTGGAAAACTAAACGGACAACGACGTCTACCGTCTCCTCGGTTAATAATAGTATCCATCTGAGTAAGAGACTTTAATGAGCTGTACGTATACACAGATAACTGACAGTGTGACCTGTAGGTATACACATTTACATTTACATTTAGTCACATGACGCTTTTATCCAAAGCGACTTACAAGTTTTGCAGGACACTTGGATTGG